>NC_056747.1:182229674-182401900 GCF_019279795.1 Protopterus annectens | reverse complement strand
GTGATTCTCACCTTTGAAAGGGTAGCTGGTTAGGCTTTAAATGGCCCACAAGGGCAGCTAGCTTAGTACTTACCTATGAAGAATATATGAATGTTAATTTTTAGCAGGAATCTATGACAATAATTGCTGACAATCCTTTCAGGACACGAACAAATATTAAAAAATGCCCAGAATAAGGATAAAGCCAGAAAACAAGTAACAGGCTCAATTAAAATCAGAAAAGCAAAACAGTACTCATCACTTTTTCAAATCAGCCAAGGAAGCAAATGACTGATGAAGTAATGTATTTTAACAATCAACTTCAGAGTCACGAAACAACTAAAAATAGTCTGGATTACACATTTTTTAATGACACCCTTCTGAACTCTGGCATAAAGCACGGAGGTAACTATGTACTCCCTAGAGATGTCAACATTTTTTTCCAATCTGACCAAAAAGCTGAAAGTCTGCCTGCAATGCAGCTTACAAATACCCGGCAGCAATGATCTTTATGAAAACCGTCCACACTTCTTTTCATGGTCTGTTGTAGGATCTCCAAAATCTTAACCAGAATGTAAAAGATGTGCTTAACTTACCAGCAGAAACAAGTTACAATGCTCTCATTACAGCATTAGCATAATTTCCTATTCAGTTCAAGACAACAAGTATAGACTGTGTTCAACATGAAATAAGTGACAATGAGGTATACACAAAACCAACAAAAATAGGCCAGAACATGCTCTTCAACAAGCAACCAATAATTTAAACTGCAGTTTCGGCTACATGCAAGACTATTACAGTTATTACTAACCTAAGACAATCCTCTGACTTCACTTAAAATAATAAGCACTATAATGGTAAAGAAAGCAGTATGCAAGTCAGATCTCTGTTACACTACTGTACACAGCCTCTCACCGACATTTAACGTTTCTTTCCTTACTGTTTGAAAGGGAGCTTGCAGTGCTTGCAGCAAGCATATGATGTGAATAAACTGCAGAAGGCTTTACAGGGTCCATTACGATCCACAGAAAGTTTCACAAATCCCTCTTTCACCAAAAGGCACTGCTAAAATCTGCTAAAATTAAAATAACTGATGTGCAAAGAGGAATCCTCAAAATTTAATGTGGGGAGAGAGGCAGGCAGACTTGCGTCTCAACCAAATGTAGTCTATTCCATGATGAGTGGAGTATTGCAGTGGTGACACACCTCCGTAAGAGTGGCCTTACAAATTAACTTGGGTAATTCTAGACCTATCAGCCAAACAAGATTCAACTCTAAAGCCACGGAACTATCATAGTTTACAAGGTCAGTTATAATATGAAGAATCTTATTAGTCCTGACTCCTAAACATTAGCTTTGTGAAAAGGTAGATCATTTCTACTAAATCTGGTCAACTTCTTTGAAAGACTACAGACACTATAAATGGTGGCCATGCCATACACAAGATGTTTACACACCTGGCCAAGGCCTCTGAAGCCATTTCCCATATTGGCATTACACAGATGCTAAATGCTTTAAAAAAATCAACCAATATGTGGTAAGATGGATAGCAAACTGACAGAAAGACAGAACCCAGACAGTGCGAGTTGCAGGCACCTCAGAAGAAAGTATGAAAGTGACCAGTGGTGTCCCTCATGGCTCAATGCTTGGACTTATTTTCAAAGAATTGAGCCAAGACCTCTGGCTAGCAAAGTCAGCAGATGACTGTAAACTGCAGGGTGTTAAGCACCATCTGACATTCAAACCCTCCATTAATGAGCTCTCTTCTGGTGCACTAAACATGGGCTCAAACTAAATGACAAAGTGTAGCATTACTTTTGGTAGACAACCTCTCCCTTCATCACGCTATACAGACAACACACCAGTACTACACAAATACAGTCAGGGACATAAGAACTTGGGTTGATAACTCCTTCTCTTTTGATCATTATGCTAGGAAATCCTTTTACTTAGCAGAGCTACTTACCAAAGGAATATTATCAAGGTCTAAACAGGTAATCACTCTCTTATACTCATTATTGATCAGACCCGCTGCCGAGCTGAACTCCTCCTACAGGACATATCTCACTAAATGCATCAAACAATTAGAAACAACCCAAGAGCTGCTAAGCAAAAAACATCACAGGCATAAAATCCCCGAGTTATCAAGAGAGGCTGGAAACTATCCCCTAATTCAGTGTCTTACAGACATTTTGAGGAAATCTCCATCTCATTTCCTAAGCCATTAGGGACTCAGTTATTCTGGGTCTCTTGCATCTCTTCAATGCCCATGTCTCTGCCACTACTTGAACCAGAGGCCAAAATCTTCACCAAAAGATAAATAAAACAAAGTAGGGAGACAGGTTTATAACTCCACCAGGACCTTCCAAACTTCTGGATTAAATCTCCCCTGCACATTAAGCAGTGATGGACCTCCAGCACGTATGCAAAAAACAGCACCATAATTAACCATTCGAAATGTGATATAAATAGGACCTGCTGGACAGACAGGCATGCATTCCAAGGACTATCCCTTCTGTGGAACAGGCTTCCCATCCATGTGAAGCAGAATTTCTCCCTAACCCAATTCAAGATGGACAAAAGTTCAGTTGTGTACACTTACCATAAATGTAGATGTTCGAGTGTATTCACTGTTGCAGTCATCACACTTGGGTTATCTGCCTGCAGGTAGCCCTCAGTCGGCCTGAATACCAGAGTTTTGGGATTTCTGCGTCGGATGCTATTGCCTCATCCATGATGTCAGGTCGTCAGGGGTATAAAACATGCAGCCGAAGCCATTACATCAGTTTTTCTTGCCCCAGATGTCAGGACCCCCAAAAATAGGAAGCAATCAAATGGTGTGGAACACCTCTAGTAAAAAGTAAACACCATTTCCATAAGATATGGCCAAAAAAGAGAATAGGTAGAAAGTATAGAAAGACAGGGGGCTGGAGGGAGGGTAACTAGAATTGCAACAGTGAATACACTTGAACATCTACATTTATGTTAAGTGTACACACTGTACTATGTTCTTTGTGTTTCACTGTTGCAGTCATTACACTTGGGTTGATTCCCAAAGCTGAGGAAGGGTGGAGGCAGTCAAGAAGTAGTAGGGCTGGCTAGCAGGCCTTGTAAGACTGCTGTGGCAAATCCAACTCTGGATTTAGAAAAGATAGGCAAGTGGTAATGCTTGGTGAAGGTGTGTACAGAACTCCGGGTTGCAGCTTCTAGGATGTCCCTGGTAGGGACTCCCCTGAGAAAAGCTGTAGAGGTTGAGGTAGCCCTAGTGGAATGAGGTCTGATTCCCTGTGGGGTAGGTTTTCCATGGTGTTTGTAGCAGAAATGGATGCAGTGTGCTATCCATTTAGAAATGCTTTGTTTCAAAATGGCCTTGTCCTCTGCCCCTGTAGCAAAGCTGACTAGCAGCTGATCAGATTTTCTGAAAGGTTTAGTCCTGTCAAAGCAGAACATGAGCTGTCTGTGTGTGTCCAAGGAGTGCAGGATCCTTTCCCCTTTATTCTGAAGACTAGGAAAAAAGGTTGGAAAATGGATGGATTGGTTTAAAGCCACACTAGATACCACCTTGGGCATAAAAGATGGATTAGTCGCGAGGGAAACCCTGTCCGCATGGAAGATAATGAGGGGTTCCACAGCCATAAGGGCCTGTAACTCAGACACTCTTCTTGCTGAAGTGAATGCTAGCAGTAAGGCTGTTTTCCAAGTGAGGAATTTTAACTCTGCTGTAGCAGCAGGCTCAAAAGGGGGAAGAGTGAGCTTCGCTAGTACAAAGTTAAGGTCCCTGGCAGGAGTGGGAGCTCTCCTTGGGGGTCTTAAATTGTTAGCTCCTCTCAGGAGCCGTTTGATCAAAGGGTGAGAGAAGAGGCGTGGCTCAGTATTGTAATGAGCTGAGATGGAAGAGGCATTAATCTTAATTAATGAGAAGGATATGCCTTTGTGGAGCAGCTCTGCTAGTTAATCTAGGATTTGCGGCAAGGAGGGTACGGTGGCGCCCTTTCCTTGATATTGGCTCCAGGAACAGTATCTATTCCACTTTTCTGAATAGGATTTCCTAGTACTGGGCCTCCTGTCCTTAAGGATAACATCCAGCATCTGTTTGCTGAGGATTGCTGGTGATATATTCAGGAAATAAGCCAGGCCGCCAGGTTCAGGGTTTGCAGCTGAGGATGCAAAATCTGTCCCTCCTGCTGGGACAGCAGAGAGGGGGGTCTGATGTAGGTGCCAGGGTGGCACTGCTGTTAGACTATGTAGGAGTGGGTACCAGTGCTGGCGTGGCCAGTCTGGTGCAATAAAGACTGTCCTTGGCCTGTCCTGTTTGATCTTGTGGAGTACTTTTGGAAGAAGAGGCAAAGGGGGAAAGGCATAGATTGAGAGGGTTTCCCATGTGAAGGATAGGGTATCCACTTTCCAAGCTTGGCTGTGGGGAATTCTGGTGCAAAATTTGCTTAGTTGATGGTTTTGGGGGGACGCAAAGAGGTCTAACCTCTGGTGTCCCCCACCTGTGTATTAAACGTTTGAATGAGTTTGGTTCCAGTTTCCACTCCTGTGGGTCCATTAGATTTCTGCTTAAGTCTGCCAGTGAATGCAGTTTGCCTGGCAGGAATTGAGCTTGCAGGTGCACTTGGTTGCTTAATGCTGTGTCCACAGAGCCATGGATAACCTGCAGAGTGAGTTCGCCCCTGCTTGTTTATGTACCACATAACTGTGGTGTTGTCTGTCTTTATCAGGAGTTGTTCTGGCAGGATAAGGTATTTGAAGGCTGTCAGTGCATTCTGTACAGCTAACATTTCTTTTTGATTGATATGCAGGTGAATTTGTCCTGGGCTCCATTTGCCTTGAATGCAACTACCTGCCATGTGAGCCCCCCATGCAAAGTCTGATACATCTGTTGTCAGAGTTTGGATAGCGGGGGGCTGCGAGAAAGGGAGTCCCTTGTTGTGGTTGCAAGCCTCTACCCACCAAAGGAACTCTATCCTTAGGCAAGGAATGACAGGAATCACTGTTTCCAGGTCCTAGGAATGCTGACACCAGAGACTTTTTAAGTACCACTGAAGTTTCCTCATATGCAGTCTTGCATATGGAAATAGTAGAATACATGAGGCCATGAACCCTACGGCTTGGAGTATTTTTCTTGGAGATAGCTGGGTTTGGGTGGCCAGTAGTTTGAAATAAGCTGACAAATAAAAATGGTTTTCTGGAGTGAGGAATGCCATCTAGGAAGATGTGTTCAAGCTTGCTCCCAGGAATATAATCTTTTGGCTGGGTACCAGATGTGATTTATTTTCATTGATGGTATACCCCAGAAAAGTTAGGAGTCTCTTTACAAACATAAGGTGCTGAAGTAGCAATTCCTGACTGTCTGCCTGAATCAGGCAATCGTCCAAGTATGGGTAAATATGAATATTTCTCTGCCTGCAGTAAGCAATGGCTGGAGTCAGGCACTTTGTTAATAACCTGGGCACAGTAGATAAGCCAAAGGGATGTGCAGAGAACTGAGAGTGCATAGAGCCTGCCCTGAAACGTAGATATTTCCTGCAAGATTCCCTTATGGGGATGTGCAGATAAGCTTCTTTTAAGTCTAGGGTGACTAGCCAGGATTCCTTGGATAGCACAGGAAGGAGCTGCTGGAGTGTAAGCATTTTGAATTTTGGTACCACCAGGAAGGTGTTTAGGGGTGACAGATCCAGAATAGGGTGCCAAGAATTCTCTTTCTTGGGCACCAGGAACAGCCTGGAGTAGAAACCCTGTCCCCTTTGCTCTGTTGGCACAGGTTGAATAGCCCTGATACTGAGAAGAGAAAGTACTTGCTTTTGGGCCTCTATCCACTGGTTTGGAGGAAGGTCTGGCAATCCGTTTGGGGTTGGCAGAGAGGGGAAACAGAATCTGTATCCCTGGGATACAATGTTTAAGACCCATCGGTCATGGGTAATATACTCCCAGTTTTTTGCATGCAGGGCAAGTTTTCCTCTTAGGGGTTCAAGTACTTGGGCATGGCTGGGAAGGATTAAGGACAAATCATTGTGAACTTTTTCCATGGGGGGGGGGGTGGCTTACTACTCCCAGTTTTTGAGGAGGGAGCACTCCATTGTTTAGATCTGTGCATACCCTGAGACTGTAGTCTCTGTGGTCTGCTGCCCCTGGGTTTGGGCTGAGAAGGTCTGTTAGAGAATGAAAAGGACCAGTTTTTTGAAGGCCAATGCCTACTGAATTTAGGTGGCTGTACCTGTAAGAAATCTTTAACAGTTTGCATCGATTTAGCTTTTTCCTCCATCTTTTTAACAACAAAGTACAGTTGTGTACATACCATAAATGTAGATATTCGAGTGTATTCACTGTTGCAGTCAATGCACTTGGGTTATCCTGCTGGCAGGCGACCCACAGTCAGCCCGAGTTCTAAAGTCTTGGTCTGGCGTCGGTTGCAGTCACCTCTTTCCTGACGTTCAGTGCGCCAGGGGTATAAAAGTTAAAACCGATGCCATTTTCTTCAGTTTTTCTTGCCCCAGATGTCAGGTGCCGCCAGATAGGAAGGCTGGAAAGATAAAATGATGCCAAAAAACATGCATATATTACTATAAACATTTTCTTCATCTACAAGCAAATACACCACATAAGTTGTAAAAAGATGAGGAGTACAGAAAAGTCCCAGCAATGAAAAAAGGGGGATGGTGGGTGGGTAACCTGGACTGCAACAGTGAATACACTCGAACATCTACATTTATGGTAGGTACACAACTGTACTATGTTCATCGTGTTTCACTGTTGCAGTCATTACACTTGGGTAGAATCCCAAAGATGAGGTTGGGCGGCTGGGTCTAAAATGGATTTGGAGAGGCTACCAGGCCCTGCAGAACTGCAGTGGCAACGCCTGCTCTGGATTTAGAGTAGAGAGGTAAGTGGTAGTGCTTGGTGAAAGTGTGCACTGAGCTCTAGGTTGCAGCTTATAAAATGTCTTTGGTTGGTACTCCTCTGAGGAAAGCTGCTGAAGTGGCTGCTGCTCTGGTAGAATGAGGCCTAATGCCCTTAGGCACTGATTTGCCATGTTGTACATAACAGAAGCAGATGCAGTGTCCTATCCATTTTGAGATAGTCTGCTTTGTAATAGGCTTTCCTTGTGATCCTGCAGCATAGGCTACAAACAGTTGCTCAGTTTTTCTGAAAGCTTTTGTTTTGTCCAAGCAGAATCGTAGCTGTCTGTGTATATCCAAAGCATGTAGAAGTTTCTCCCCTTTATTCTAAGGATTTGGGTAAAACGTAGGTAAATGAATGGTTTGGTTTAAGGCCACATTGGAGACCACTTTTGGCATGAATGTTGGGTTTGTCCTAAGAGAAACCCTGTCCTGATGAAAAATGAGAAAAGGTTCCACAGCCATTAATGCCTGTAATTCTGAGACTCTTCTTGCTGAAGTTATTGCTAGGAGCAGAGCAGTTTTCCATAAGAATTTTAGATCAGCTGTGCTGGCTGATTCAAAAGGAGGCAGTGAGAGTTTTTCTAAAATAAAGTTGAGGTCCCAAGTAGGTACTGGTGCTCTCCTTGGGGTCTTATATTTTTTGCCCCTCTGAGGTACTGTCGTAGTAGAGGATGTGAAAAAATAGGAGGTCCCGTATTGTAATGAGCTGAAATGGCAGAGGCATGAATCTTAATAGATGAGAAAGATAAGCCTTTGTCCAGCATCGCAGTTAGGTATTGTAAAATCTGAGGTATATTGGGGACAAGTGGTTCGAGCCCTTGTGCCTGGTTCCAAGCACAGAATATCTTCCATGTTTCTGCATAAGATTTCCTAGTGCTGGGCCTCCTGGCTTCTAAAATGACATCCATAACAGCTTCAGAGAGAGGTGCAGTCTAAGTGGCTACATTATCTGCCATGCTGCCAGGTTTAAGGTTCTGAGTTGACTGTGCAGAATCTGATTGTTTTGTTGTGTCAGAAGATGAGGAATTTGAGGTAGAAGCCAAGCTGGGCCTTGAGACAAACTCTTTAGGATTGGGTACCAGTGCTGGTGTGGTCAGTCTGAGGCAATCAGGATCATTTTTGGCCTTTCTTGTCTGACTTTTAGTAGCACCTTGGTAAGAAGAGGCATCGGAGGGAAGGCGTAGACTGTCAGGCCTTTCCAGCTGAATGATAGAGCATCCACTTTCCATGCTTAAGAGTGATAAGTTCTTGTGCAAAATTTCTGTACTTGGTAATTGTGAGGGGAGGCAAAAAGATCTATGTCTGGGCGTCCCCATTTCCTCGTTATCATGCTGAACACTTGTGGATTTAGCTTCCGTTCGTGAGGATCCATGAGATTTCTGCTTAGTTCGTCTGCCAGTGTATTTTTTGTTCCTAGCAGGAATTGTGCCTGCAGATGTACTTGATAGGTCAGAGCTGTGTTCCACAAAGTCATGGCTTGCCTGCATAGAGGGTAGGAATGTGTGCCCCCTTGTTTGTTTATGCACCACATAACTGTGGTACTGTCCGTCTTTATTAATAGTTGTCCTGGATGTAGTAGGTCCTTGAAAGCTGTCAGAGCATTCTGTACAGCTAGCATCTCTTTTTGATTGATGTGATGATGCATTTGTTCCTTGGGCCACGTGCCCTGAATACATTTTAATGCCATATGTGCCCCCAGGCATAATCCGATGCGCATCTGTTGTTACTGTCTCCCTGGCTGTGGGTAAGGTGAAAGGATGTCACTTGTTGTGGTGACAGGCCTGGGACCACCATAGAAACTCCTGTTGTAGGCAGGGAATTAAAGTTATGATTGTCTCCAGGCTGTGACAATGCTGAGTCCAAACACTTTCTAGATACCATTGTAGTTTCCTCATATGCAGTTTTGCATATGGAATTAGTAGAATGCAGGATGCCATGAAGCCCAGGGCCTGCAGAATTTTTCTTGCAGGGAGCTGGGTTTTTGTTGCCATCATTTGAAAGTAATGAGTCAGTTGTCTGTCTGTCTGGCGTGAGATAAGCCATCTGGGTAGTTGTATTTAAGCTTGCACCCAGGAATATTCTCTCTTGAGGGGGCACTAGTTTTGATTTATTTTCGTTTACTGTGTACCCTAGGCAAATTAGCAATCTTTTTACAAACGCCAGATGCTTTAGAAGAATGTCCTTGCTCTCTGCTTGAATAAGGCAGTCGTCCAAGTAGGGATATATCTGAATTCCTTTTTGTCTGCAAAATGCAATTACTGGTGCCAGGCATTTTGTGAAGACCCTGGGCACAGTAGATAAGCCAAAGGGCAGTGCAGAGAATTGGTAATGCACTGAGCCTGCTATGAATATGAGGTATCTTCTGCAAGATTGTCTGATTGGGACATGCAAGTATGCCTCCTTGAGGTCCAAAGTAACTAGCCAAGCCTTCTTGCCCAGCATGGGCAGAAGTTGCTGTAGTGTTAACATTTTGAATTTTGGAACATCCAGGAAAGTATTTAGGATTGACAGGTCCAGTATTGGTCTCCAGGCTTTGTCCTTTCTGGGTACTAAGAAAAGTCTTGAGTAAATTCCTTGTCCCTGTCCTTGCTGTGGAACTTTTTGAATAGCTCACATGTCCATAAGAGCAGCAATCTGTTTTTGTGCCTCTGCCCATTGGTTTTGTGGCAGGTCTGGCATACCTTTTGGTTTTGGAAGCGTGTGGAAGTGAAACCTGTAACCCTGAGAAACAATATTCAGCACCCATTGGTCCTGGGTGATCATGTGCCAGTTTTTTGAGAAAAGTGCTACCTTTCCCCCTAGGGGTGCTGTCAAAAGGTAAGTGCTTGGCATTTGTATAGGGAAGTCACTGGGACTGTTTCCTATAAGGTTGTGATTTGTCTTCCCCTCCTTTGGGGGCTGAAGCACCCCATTGTTTAGGTCTGTAGGAGCCTTGGGGCTGAGATCTGCCTTGTGGGCGTCTGTATCTGCCTCTTTGTGGCCTGACACTGGAAAGGACCAATTTTTTGAAGGCCAGTTTCTGCTAAATCTAGGTGGTTCAACCTGTAAGAAATCTTTCACTGTCTGCAATGATTTTGCTTTATCCTCCATTTTCTTTAACACCTCTTCTGCCTTAACACCAAACAAAGTATCATGCTGTAGTGGAGCATCCAATAATTTTACTTTAACGTGGTCAGGTAAACTTTGTTATTTCAACCAAGCATGCCTTCGAATAACAGAGCCTGTAACTGCGGCTCTACAAGAAGCCTCTAATGAATCAAAACCACATTGCAGAGTATGCTTTCCCACTTGTTCAACTGCATGCAATAAATCCTGCATTGCCTTACTGTCAGGACTTTCTGAATTTGAAACCATTTTCTGTTTTACCAATGACATGAGGTATTGTTGATATTTAAGCATGTGAAACTGGCAGTTTAAAGCTCTTACAGCTAAAGTAGCAGAAGTGTAAACTTTTTCCCCCCATCTGTCCAGTGCTCTGGAATCCCTATCCGAGGGGACAGGATTTTTAGCAGTGGAAGCCTTAACCCCTTTAGGACCCTGAGAAATTGTTTCTGGATCTGCAGCGGGGTTTTTGTAAAGAAATTTATGAGTCAGGGACCCTGTAGTACCCATCTGGCTTGACTGGTGCAGGGGGTAAAGAATCAGGAGACAGACTGGATTCAGAAAAAAACAACAATTTCAAGCACAGGGGGGATAGCCAGGGGCCTGTGCTGAGGCAATAAAAGGAAGTCTCTGAGCCTTTTCTTGGATTCTGAATAATCTTGGCTCTCCCAATGGAAATGCTCCCTCATGGTGTGCAGGGTTTCCCCAAAAGAATAATCCTCAGGCGGAGAGGCTAAAGGTATACACTCTTCTGCATCAGAGTCCTCATAAGGAGGGAGAGAATATCCCTGATCAGAAGAGGAATAAGAGGAAATGGAAACCTGGTCAGAGGAATCATAGTCAGTGTCTTGCCTAGGCCTTTTGTCAGGAGGGTGATGGGAACCCCTGATTAAAGTAATTAGGTCTTCGGCCATTTTAAGCATCTGTTTCTTTGGCATGGATGACTGTTCTGGAGAATGCTGTACTTGTTTCTTGTCTTTAATGGTGTTTTTGACTTTGTCTTTGCTGCTGTAGTGGGCTTAATTGTAAGCTGTGAAGGTCTGAAAAACACCCTCAGAAGCCGATGCCTGCTAAGCAGCTCTGGACCCATCTGAGGGAATAGTTTCCGTAGGCCCAATACCTTGAGTTTCCACAGGCCTCGGTGTCTCCACGTGGCTGTCAGTTACGGCCTGTGGCTCTGCAGTAGCGGGTGTCAGGGGCTGCGAAAGCGCCTCTCTGAGAACCGGCGACTGGCCTAGAAGAGGCTTCGTCGTCAGTTTTGGACCTCTGATGCCTGTCCTTTTCTTTGTCTTTGCATTTTTTATAAATTCCGGCTGGTTGTTCTGACGGCATAATGTAATTAAACCTTCGGCCAAAATAATGTAAAGCAAAATCAAACTGACGTTTAATTGGTCTGGAGCACGAAAAAGTTTCCCCAACGGGGTACTTAGCTTTATTGAAGACTTCGGATCTGAAACTCAATTTTGAAAATCTCAGGAGTCGGACTTCGGATCTGAAACTCAATTTTGAAAATCTCAGGAGTCGGCCAACCGGCACTTGCGAGCTGCTTTTGCTTCGGGCACCGCAAGGCAAGAAAGACTGAAGAAAATGGCGTCGGTTGCAACTTTTATACCCCTGGCGCACTGACGTCAGGGAAGAGGCGACAGCAACTGACGCCGGACCAAGACTTTGGAACTCGGGCAGACTGCGGGTCGCCTGCCAGCAGGATAACCCAAGTGTAATGACTGCAACAGTGAAACACGATGAACATCTGCTTTAGAGCCAAACATTCTTGGTTTAATGGAGCATCAAGTAATTTTGCCTTGACATGGTCTGGCAAGATTTGTTGCTTCAGACAAGCATGCCTTCTCAGAACAGACCCAGTGACAGCAGCCCTGCAAGATGCATCTAAGGCATCAAAACCACACTGCAAAGTATGTTTACCAACTTGGTTTGCAGAATGCATTAAGTCTTGTAAGTCCTTATTTTCTGCACAATCAGGAATCAACATTTTTTGTTTAATTAGATCAATAATATGCTGCTGGTACTTCAACATGTGAAACTGGCAATTTAATGTCCTGATGGCAATAGTTGCAGAGGTATATACATTCTAACCCCATCTGTCTAGAGCCCTAGAATCCCTGTCCGAAGGGGTAGGGTTTTTGGCTGTAGAAGCCTTAATACCTCTAGGTCCCTGGGAAATGGTCTCTAGATCCACAGTGGGATTTTTAGAGAGAAATTTGTCAGAGTCAGGTACTCTGTAGTATCTGTCAGGCTTTCTAGGAGCAAGTGGTAAAGTATCAGGGGTAAGGCTGGATTCCATGAAGACATCATCTAAAATATCCAGGACAGGGGGAATAGCTAGAGGCCTATGCTGAGGCAAGTGTAAAAATTCAGAGTCTCTTTTTGGACTGTGAGTAGTCCTGGCATTCCCAGCAGAAATGCTCTCTTAGGGTATGCAAGGTTTCACCGAAAGAAAAGTCCTCTGGGGGGAGGCAAAGGGAATTGAATCCTCTGCATCTGAGTCCTCATAGGTAGATAAGGGTATGTCCTGTTAATCACAGGGGTCAGGACTCATCAGACTCCTGGTCTGAAGAATCCAAAGGAAAATCAATTCTTTGTCTTTTAGAGGGGGAAGGCTGGCTTCACCTAATTAAAGTAATAAGGTCTTCAGCCACTCTAAGCATTTGTTTCTGTGGCATGGGAGCTTAAGAATGTGCTTTAGTCGTCGGTTTCCTAGGCTTAGTGCGAACTCTGGGCTGAGAAATTCGCTTGATTTAGTCATTAACGAAGTAGCCGGTTTGATACGAACATCGGAAGGTCTAAATACACCCTCAGAAGCTAGTGCCTGCACAGCGGCTCCGGATCCATCCAAGGTAGAGACATCTGCAGGTTCCATAGTCGAAGAAGCATCTCGCAGCATATCGGACTCCGAATTGTTCTCAGTAGAGGCTTGCGAATCTGTAGAAATGGGTAACAGGGGCTGCGAAAGCGCCTCACTGAGTACAGGCGGACTGGCGACTAGCTTAATGGAAGCATTGTTGGCAGTTTTGGACCTATGCGGTCTGTCTCTGTCTATCTTTGCGTTTTTTCAGAAGATCGGTAGTCGGATGGCTTAACGAAGCCATTTCAAAATACGGAGAACGAGAGAGAAAGAATTTAGAGACAAAAATATCCCGGTGACGAATAGTTCAGGCGTTGAACAAGGCACAAAACCGACAGCGAGGGACATTGTGGTCTGGGCCTAAACATGTGATGCAGTAAGAATGAAAATCTCTGTGAGGTATTTGCTCTCCACAGGCAAGACCAATTCTTAACTTTTTCTGACATCAGTTAGAGCAAGAAAAAAGGATCCCCAATGGGGTACTTAGCTTTAGAAGACTTCAGGTTTGAAACTCTAAAAACGAAAATTTCAGGAAGCTTCTGACCAGCACTTGCGACCTGATGTTGCTTCAGGCTCCCGCACGGCAAGAAAAGCTGACATAATGGCGTCGGCTGCATGTTTTATACCCCTGACGTCTTGGATGAGGAGACAGCATTCGACGCAGAAATCCCAAGACTCTGGTATTCGAGCCGACTGAGGGCTACCTGCAGGCAGACAACCCAAGTGTGATGACTGCAACAGTGAAACACGAAGAACATCGGATAGGGAACAGGAAATTCATCCCTGGTTTGGCATCAATGTCTCTAATGGACACAGGCAGTCTGTTTCATATCTCAAGCCCCTGCTTACACTTACCAAGGGTACCAGAACTTTTCAGAGATTTAAGATGCATGGCTAGGCCTAAAAAGGCCCAAGTGGTCATTAACCTAGTACACATAAGAAATAATCCAGACAGGATGAGTACCTGCAAATTCACTCCAGGACTGACTGGAATGGCCCTAATAAAGAAGAGAGGTCTGACCTCTGGGTGGGTAATGACCAGGCATAAATGCTCATTAGACTCAACAGCCTTTGCCTATCCATGAATCTATGAAGCTCACTCCTGGAAAACGGAGGACCTGAACTGCATCTTGGCAAATCATCTTGCTTCTGCTTTTACAAACTACTAGCATACTCTACAAGTAAACATACTTTATTACCAGATGGCCTACAGAATAATTCTCCCTGAGAAGTCCTTAGTTGGGATCATTTCTAACAGCAGTAATGGATACATACATATTGTGAAATTTTCAGGCAGTGAACACAGTTTCTTCAAAAATAGTACAATTTTAATGGTACGGCATAAGAGAGCAGTTTTTGCTAAATTACAACCAAAGTGTATACAGAAAAGACAAAATACTTACAGAAAAAAATACAATTCAGTCCTAGTGCTGCACCAGCAATGATCGCTAGCACAGGTATGCAATCTCCTTTAGTGCTGACAGCCCTTCAAAATAGTCCTTGTACAAAAGTTAACCCCCCCCTCCCCTTTCAATCTCTCACACTATCAAACTCCCTCACACTGAAAGACTCTCTACTAGAATCTCTCCAGTCAACCAGTCTCCAGGTTTTTTCTTGGACTCCCATCTTACAGCGAATTATTCCAGCCTTGGAAACCTGAAACTTAGGTAAGCTGGCTGAAAGAAACCAGTCTCCATTACTCAGCTCTAGTGAATAACTCCCCTATAAAAGCTATTCTTTCTTAATCAAATACTTCAAAACCTAGAATTCAGTGTTGAGTTCGCCAGATGTCCCTGTTTTGCTCTGTTCCCTTTACTACCTATTAGGGGTTCACTTGACGGAATGACCAAACTGCGTTATTGATAGCCACCATATCTTGAATCCACCGACGTCAAGCCTGCTGTCAGGTCTGTGTGCGCCCTAGAGAGACTATTTGTAATATGATGAACACTGGGACAATGTTGGATCAAAACCCAGAATGCCTGCAGTGTAATAGCCCGCCAGTGCTATGTCACATTACTTTTGTTTGTGAAGTCACTGGAGCAGGGTGTGACCTGTAACAAAGGTGAATTTACTGCCCAACAGATAACAGCACAGGAACTCCAAAACTCACAATGAACACGCATTCTCTCTATATATAGTGAAGTGATTTACCTTTGTCTTACTCAATTTCTTTTGTAACATGCTGGGTGCTCATCATTGCCCACCTTCTGAGTCAGCACTGCTGCCAACCTGTAAGGCATCTGTATACACAATGAATGGTCTTGACAATGCAAGCGAACACAAAGACCGATAACAATGGCATTGTTTAACCCTTTGAAAAGATTCCTCAGCCTCCAGTATACAACTGCTCTGTGTAGGGAGCTTACTTTTTGTCAGGTTAACAAAAGGGGCATTGCAGTGAAGGCAAACTGAGGATGGAATTTTAGCAGTACCGATCAGGTCAAAAAAAGTCCTTACTAATTACTAGAGGGACAGGACAATTCCTTAAAGCTACAACTTTCTCTTTATTTTTTTTTGTTAGTCCTCTTCAGATTGCATACCAGAAGTATTTTACCCTCAGTCATTCCTACCTAATACTTCAGAGCGTTAAAAGTGAGCCTAGCCTGCCTCACTGAATTTAACACTGCTTGCACCTTAGAAAGGTGTGAATCCCAGTCTTCTGAATGGATGATCATGTCACACAGGTAAGGCCACAGCACGGGTTGAGCAAGGCTTTAGTGCCCGGACCATTAACCTCTGAAATGTGGTTCGAGCTCAGTGGAGACCAAAAGGGAGGACAGTACACAAACAACCCACCAGCTGTGAAAAACAGTGTCTTCTCCTCAGTTTTTCTGTGTTAAATCCAGGGTAGTAGGAAACTAGTCATCACTAACCTCTCCACCAGCACATCCACCCTGTGTGTAAGGAAGCTGGAGATGCTGCTGAACTTTCTAAAGCTGTTGCAAAATCAAACTGCATGGTACAAATAATGAGGCTCTTTCAACCACTGGAGGACTGGCCAACAAAACCTGGCTAGTGCTCTTGATTTGGTTTAACAATGACCCCTCCCCCCAATATGTATGCCTAAAGGCCATTATCATGACCATTTGTCTAAATGGCTTGGATACCAGTAGTCAGTGAACGCTCTTGTCCTCTCTCTTCTCAGTTACTCTACACATGCTGTTACTCTGCATCTCAAAGTAGGGATATGATGATGGGGATTCAAACAGGATCATCCACCCAACTATCTTGAATATATTCTCTTTAACGTACAAGTCCTCCTCTTCCCCTCTCTGGGCCCTTTTGAAGGTTACCCAGCCAACCTGGATGACAAACAGACTGGAATCCTCATCTTCCTCTGTCTTGTCAGGCAGAAGACCTCATTTCCTCACTAGACAAGGCAGTTATAGGGATTATCACATCCTACTCCCCCCTAAGAAAAGGCAGCTCATTTCAATATTCCTGGGAGCTTTCCTTAGTCACCTGTTGACGTGAAGCCCCATTCTCCCCTGGGGTTCATTATTACCTTCATCTCAACCTGTGGTTTTAACGCTTAATACTTTAGAGATCTTGTCTCATTTTTAAATGTCTGGTGCCCCACCCCTGCTGGATTCCTCCATAGTACAGGGGGCAAAGAACCCTTTTTGCAGACATCCATACTAGGCTTGCCCTGGAATGTCTATGGTTACCCCATATCTCTCTGGGCTCTATTTTCATACGGTTGTAGGCAGGATGTGGAGTCTCTAACTTGCATCGCATCAATTTGGACTCTACATTAGGACTATAGAAGACTCCCTGATATCACTGTTGCAGTCATTACATTTGGGTTATCTGCTTGCAGTTAGCCCTCAGTCGGCCTGATTATCAAAGTCTTGGATCCTGCGTCGGTTGTTGTCTCATCTTCCATGACGTCAGGTAGTCAGGGGTATAAAGCATGCAGCCGACGCCATTACATCAGTTTTTCTTGCCCCAGATGTCAGGTGCCCGCATAATGGGAAGCAATTATATACAAGGCTACACATCCAACAAAAAGCAAATACACCAGAAAGCTTTAAGTATAGTAAACACAAAGAGAGGTATAGTCAATAGAAGTCAGGGGGATGGAGAGAAAGTAACCAGGACTGCAACAGTGAATATACTCGAACATCTACATTTATGTAAGTGTACACAACTGTACTATGTCCTTAGTGTTTCACTGCTGCAGTCATTATATTTGGGTAGAATCCCAAAGCTAAGGAAGGGAGGAGGCAATTAGAGAGCACAAGACTGCAGTGGCAAAACCAGCTCTGGATTTAGAAAAAATTGGCAAGTGGTAATTCTTGGTGAAGGTATGTATAGAACTCCAGGTAGCAGCTTCTAGGATGTCCCTGGTAGGAATACCTCTGAGAAAAGCTGCAAAAGTAGATGCAGCCCTGGTGGAATGGGGTCTTATCCCCTGTGGGGTAGATTTTCCATGGTGCTTATAGCAGAAATGAATGCAATGGCCTATCCACTTAGAAATGGTTTGCTTTGAAATGGCCTTCCCCTCTGCCCTTGCAGCAAATGCAACCAGCAGCTGTTCAGATTTCCTGAGAGGCTTAGTCCTGTCCAAGTAAAATCTAAGTTGTCTGTGCACATCCAAGGAGTGCAGTATTCGTCCTCCTTTGTTCTGTGGATTAGAAAACAAGATTGGCAAATGAATAGACTGATTAAGGGCCACACTGGATACCACCTTGGGCATAAAGGAAGGATTGGTCCTGAGGGACACCATGTCCGCATGAAAGATAATGAAAGGTCCACTGCCATGAGGGCCTGTAATTCAGACACGCTTCTTGCTGAAGTGATGGCTAGAAGGAAGACTGTTTCCCAAGAAAGGAATTTAAACTCTGCAGTTACAGCTGGCTCAAAGGGAGGTAGAATGAGCTTTTCCAATACAAAGTTTAAGTCCCAGGCTGGAGTAGGGGTTCTCCTGGGTGGTCTTACGTTTTTGGACCCTCTGAGGAATTGCTTCAGCAGTGGATGAGAGAAGAGGAGTGGCTCCATATTATAATGTGCTGAAATGGCCGAGGCATTAATTTTAATAGAAGAGAAGGAAAGGCCCTTGTGAAGCACCTCAGTTAAGTATTGAAGAATATGTGGTAAATTGGGCACTGTTGTGCCCATCCCCTGAGTTTGTCTCCAGAAACAGAATCTTTTCCACTTTTCAGCATAGGCTTTTGTAGTACTAGACCTCCTTGCCTCCAGAATGACATCCAGCACTTGCTTACTGAGGGATGGTAATTAGCTCAGGTAATTAGCCAGGCTGCAAGGTTCAGGGTTTGAAGCTGGGGGTACAGAATCTGGCCCTCCTGGTAGGACAGCAGGGAAGGGGTCTGAGGCAGGTGCCAAGGTTCCAGCAGTGACACACTGCGCAAGAGGAGGTATCCGTGTTGGCATGGCCAGTCTGGTGCAATGAGTACTGTCCTTGGTTTGTCATGTTTGATCTTTAGTAGAACTTTGGAAGGCAGAGGGGGAAAGGCATAAACTGATAGGTTTTTCCAGGTGAAGGACAGGGCGTCCACTTTCCAAGCTTGTCTGTAAGGAGTCCTTGTGCAGAATTTGTCCAACTGGTAGTTCTGAGGGGAGACAAACAGCTCAATCTCTGGGCTCCCCCATTTGTTTCTCAAAATGTTTAATATCTTTGGTTCCAGTTTCCACTCATGTGGGTCCATGAGATTTCTGCTTAGGTCGTCTGCCAGTGTATTTCGCTTGACTGGCAGGAACTGAGCTTGTAGGTGCACTTGGTAGGTCAAGGCTGTGTTCCACAGAGCCATGGCTAGTCTGCAGAGAGGGTATGAGTGGGTTCCCCCATGCTTATGTACCACAAAACATGCACTTGGTAGGTCAAGGCTGTGTTCCACAGAGCCATGGCTAGTCTGCAGAGAGGGTATGAGTGGGTTCCCCCATGCTTATGTACCACAAAACAGTGGCGTTGTCAATCTTTACCAATAATTGTCCTGGAAGAATGTGGTCCTTGAAGGCTGTCAGAGAATTCTGTACAGCTAACATTTCTTTTTGATTGATATACAGGTGCATTTGACTCTAGTTCCATTTGCTCTGAATGCACTGCCCTGCCAAAGGAGCCCCCCATGCATAGTCTGATGCATCTGTTAGGTTTTGGGCAACAAGGGGTAGAGTGAATGGCAGTCCCTTGTCGTTGCAGGCCTCTGCCCACCAAAGGAACTCTGTCCTTATACAAGGAATGATAGGAATCATTGATTCCAGGTCCTGAGAATGTTGACACCATAGGCTTTTTAGATACCATTGTAGTTTCCTCATATGCAGTCTTGCATATGGAATTAGTAGAATGCAAGAGGCCATGAACCCCAAGGCTTGCAGTATTTTCCTTGCAGATAGCTGGATCTTTGTGGCCAGTAGTTTGAAGTAGGCTGTCAAACTTGTTTCTCTGGCATGAGGTAGGCCATCTGGGAAGTTGTATTCAAGCTTGCTCCCAGTAATACCATTTATTGGCAGAGTACTAGGTGTGATTTCTTTTTGTTTATAGTGTACCCCAGTGAAGTTAGTAGTTTATTTACAAATGCCAGAAGATTTAATAGTATGTCCTGGCTTTCTGCCAGAATTAGACAATCGTCCAGGTATGGGTACATTTGAAAACTTCTTTGCCTGCAGAATGCAATGACTGGAGCTAGGCACTTTGTGAATACCCTGGGCGCAGTAGATAAGCCAAAGGGCAGTGCAGAGAACTGGCAGTGCAAGTAGCCTGCTCTGAAGCGTAGGTATTTTCTGCAAGATTCCCTTATTTGGATGTGGAGGTAGGCTTCCTTTAAATCCAGTGCTGCCAACCAGGCATTGTTGCCTAGCATGGGAAGCAGCTGATGAAGAGTTAGCATTTTGAATTTTGGGATTACCAAAAAGGTGTTTAGGATACAGAGGTCCAGGATAGGACGACAGGAATTGTCTTTTCTGGGGACCAGGAAAAGTCTCGAGTAAAAACCTTGCCCCCATTCCTCTTCTGGGACAGGGTGAACAGCCCTGATACTTCGAAGAGAGAGAACTCTGCCCACTGATTTGGGGGGTAGGTCTGGCCAACAGTTTGGGGTTGGGTAAGGAGTGGAAGTGGAATCTGTATCCTTGGGGAAACTATATTTAAAACCCATTTGTCGTGGGTAATATGTTCCCAGTTTTTTTGTATGCAGAGTGATCTTTCCCCCCTAAAGGAACAGCCAGTTGAGCAGGGCTTGGAAGGTTTAAAGTTAAGTCATTGTGAGAGTTTACTACAGGGGGTTGTTTTACTACATCCAGCTTTGGAAGTGGGAGCCCCCCACTGCTTAGGCCTGTGAGTACCTTGAGATTGATGCCTGGGTAGTCTGCTGGTCCTGGGTTTGGACTGAAGGCCTGGAAGAGACAGGAAAGGACCTTTTTTTTTTTTAGAATGCCAGTGCCTACTAAATCTGGGAGGCTGTACTTGCAGGAAATCTTTAACAGTTTGCATAGATTTAGCTTTTTCCTCCATCTTTTTAAGTACTTCTGCTTTAAACAAAAAATATAATCCACACCCAGGGAATAAACGTTCCGTACACCACAAGTAGAGCAATAAGGTAATAGAAAGTACAGCTGTGTACCTACCATAAATGTAGATGTTCGAGTGTATTCACTGCTGCAGTCTTACTCTTGGGTTATCCTGCTGGCAGGCAGGCTACCCTCGGCCGGCCAGAATTCCAAAGTCTGGGTCCGGCGTCGGTTGCTGTCGCCCCTTCCCTGACGTCAGTGCGCCAAGGGTATAAAAGATGCAGCAGACGCCATTTTCTTCAGTTTTTCTTGCCCCAGATGTCAGGTGCCCCCAAATTGGTAGGCTGAAAAAATATGCCAATAAAAATACATGCACAAAAATAACATTTCCTTTGTCTACAAGCAAATACACCAAATAAGTTGTATAGGATAGAGTAATGCAGAAAAGTCCCAGCAAAGAGAAGGGGGGTGGTGGGTGTGTAACCTGGACTGCAAAAGTGAATACACACTAACATCTACATTTATGGTAGGTACACAACTGTACTATGTTCATCGTGTTTCACTGTTGCAGTCATTACTCTTGGGTTGAATCCCAAAGCTGAGGATGGGCAGCTGGGCTATAAAGGATTAGGAGAGGCTATGAGGCCCTGCAGAACTGCTGTGGCAAAGCCTGCTCTGGACTTAGAGTAAAGAGGTAAGTGGTAGTGCTTGGTGGAAGTGTGCACTGAACTCCAAGTTGCAGCCTCTAAGATATCTTTGGTTGGTACTCCTCTGAGGAAAGCTGCTGAAGTGGCTGCTGCTCTGGTGGAATGAGGCCTAATGCCCTTAGGCATTGATTTGCCATGTTGAAAACAGCAGAAACGGATGCAATGGTCTATCCATTTAGAAATAGTCTGCTTTGAGATGGCCTTTCCTTGTGATCCTGCAACATATGACACTAAAAGTTGCTCAGTTTTTCTGAAAGCTTTAGTTCTGTCCAAGTAGAAACGTAACTGCCTGTGTATGAACTAAGAATGCAGAATTTTCTCACCCTTATTCTGTGGATTTGGATAAAAGGTAGGCAAGTGAATGGTTTGGTTGAGGGCCACACTAGATACCACCTTAGGCATGAATGTATGGTTTGTCCTCAGAGAAACCCTGTCTGGATGAAAAATGATAAAAGGTTCCACAGCCATGAGTGCTTGTAACTCAAGAGACTCGCCTTGCAGAGGTTATTGCTAGGAGTAGAGCTGTTTTCCAGGATAAAAAATGTATCTCTGTTGTTGAAGCTGGCTCGAAAGGAGGCAGTGTGAGTTTTTCCAATACATAATTTAGGTCCCAGGCCGGAATTGGTGCTCTCCTTGGAGGCCTAATGTTTTTGGCCCCTCTGAGGTACTGCCTTATTAAAGGATGAGAAAAGATAGGTGGTTCCGTATTGTAATGGGCTGAAATGGCAGAGGCATGAATCTTAATTGATGAGAAAGAAAGGCCTTTGTTCAGCATCTCAGTTAGGTATTGTAAAATCTGAGGTATATTTGATACACACGTGTCAATGCCTTGTTCCTGGTTCCAAGCACAGAATCTCTTCCATTTTTCTGCATAAGATTTTCTGGTACTGAGCCTCCTGGCCTCCAAAATAACATCCATAACAGCTTCTGAAAGAGGAGTGTTCTGAATGGTTACATTATCCGCCATGCTGCCAGATTTAAGGTCCTGAGTTGGCTGTGCAGGATCTGATTGTTTTTTTGGGTCAGCAAGTGAGGAGTTTGAGGAAATATCCATGCTGGACCTTGAGACAAGCTCTTTAGGACTGTGTACCAGTGCTAGCGTGGCCAGTCTTGTGCAATCAGTATCATTTTTGGCTTCTCTTGTCTGACCTTTAGGAGTACCCTGGGAAGGAGAGGCAGTGGAGGAAAGGCATATACTGTTAGATTTTTCCAGCTGAAGGATAGGGCGTCCACTTTCCATGCTTGCTTGTGATAAATCCTTGTGCAGAATCTCTGCAATTGGCAGTTGTGGGGGGAGGCAAATAGATCTATGTCTGGGCATCCCCATTTCCTTATTATCATGCTGAAGACTTGTGGATCCAGTTTCCATTCGTGGGGATCCATGAGGTTTCTGCTTAGGCCGTCTGCCAGAGTATTTGTTTTTTCTGGCAGGAATTGTGCTTGCAGGTGAATTTGAAAAGCCAATGCTGTGTCCCATAAGGTCATTGCTTGTCTGCAGAGAGTGTAGGAATGTGTACCTCCCTGTTTGTTTATATACCACATGACCGTGGTATTGTCTGTCTATCAGTAGTTGTCCTGGATGAAGCAGGTCCTTGAAGGCTGTCAGGGCATTTTGAACAGCTAGCATCTCTTTTTGATTGATGTGAAGATGCATCTGGTTTGCAGGCCATGTGCCCTGAATACATTTTCCTGCCATATGGGCCCCCCAGGCATAATCTGATGCATCCGTTGTCAGTGTCTATCTGGCTGTGGGTAAACTGAATGGCAGACCCTTGTTGTAGTGACAGGCTTCTGCCCACCATCAAAACTCCTGTTGCAGGCAGGGAATGAGTGCAATTACTGTCTCCAGGCTGTGGCAATGCTGAGTCCAAACACTTTTTAGATACCATTGTAGTTTCCTCATATGCAGTCTGGCATATGGAATTAGTAGAATGCAGGATGCCATGAAACCCAGGGCCTGCAGGATTTTCCTTGCAGATAAGTGAGTTTTTGTTGCCAATTTCTTGAAGTAAGAAGTCAGTTGCTTTTGTTTGTCTGGCGTGAGATAAGCCATCTGGGCAGTTGTATTAAGCTAGCACCCAGGAATATTATCTCTTGAGAGGGCACTAGTTTTGATTTCTTTTCATTTACTGTGCACCCTAGGCAAATTAGCAATCTTTTTACAAACGCCAGGTGCTTTAGAAGAATGTCCTTGCTCTCTGCTTGTATAAGGCAGTCGTCCAAGTAGGGATATATTTGAATTCCTTTTTGTCTGCAAAATGCAATTACTGGTGCCAGGCATTTTGTGAAGACCCTGGGCGCAGTAGATAAGCCAAAGGGCAGTGCAGAGAATTGATAATGCATTGAGCCTGCTATAAATCTGAGGTATCTTCTGCACGATTGTCTGATTGGGACATGCAGGTATGCCTCCTTGAGATCCAAAGTAACTAGCCAAGCCTCTTTGCCCAGCATGGGCAGGAGTTGCTGTAGTGTTAACATTTTGAATTTTGGAACATCCAGGAAAGTATTTAAGATTGACAGGTCCAGTATTGGTCTCCATGCTTTGTCCTTTCTGGGTACTAGGAAAAGGCGCGAGTAAAATCCTTGGCCCTGTTCTTGTTGTGGAACTTTTTGAATAGCTCCCATATCCATAAGAGCAGCAATCTGTTTATGTGCCTCTGCCCATTAGTTTTGTGGCAGGTTTGGCATACCTTTTGGTTTTGGAAGCGTGTGGAAGTGGAACCTGCACCCTGAGAAACTATATTCAACACCCACTGGTCTTGGGTGATCATGTGCCAATTTTTTGAGAAAAGTGCTAGCTTTCCCCCTAGGGGTGCTGTCAACTGGTAAGAGCTTGGCATTTGCAGAGGGAAGTCATTGTGACAGTTTCCTATAAGGTTGTGATTTGTCTTCTCCTCCTTTAGGGGCTAAAGCACCCCATTGTTTAGGTCTGTATGAGCCTTGGGGCTGAGATCTGCCTCTTGGGCTTCTATATCTGCCTCTTTGTGGCCTGTCTGACACTGGAAAGGACAACTTTTTTGAAGGCCAGTTTCTGCTAAATCTAGGTGGTTGAACCTGTAAGAAATCTTTCACAGTTTGCATTGACTTTGCTTTATCCTCCATTTTCTTTAACACCTCTTCTGCCTTAACACCAAACAAAGTATCATGCTGTAGTGGAGCATGCAATAATTTTACTTTAACATGGTCAGGTAAACTTTGTTCTTTCAACCAAGCATGTCTGAATAACTGAGCCTGTAACTGCGGCGCTACAAGAAGCCTCTAATGAATCAAAACCTCATTGCAGAGTATGCTTTCCCACTTATTCAACTGCATGCAGTAAATCCTGTATTTCTTTACTGTCAGGACCTTCTACATTTGTAACCATTTTCTGCTTTAACAATGACATGAGATACTGTTGATATTTAAGCATGTGAAATTGGCAGTTTAAAGCTCTTACAGCTAAAGTAGCAGGTGTGTAAACTTTTTTCCCCCATCTGTCCAGAGCTCTGAAATCCCTATCTGAAGGGACAGGATTTTTGGCAGTGGAAGCTTTAACCCCTTTAAGACCCTGAGAAATAGTTTCTGGGTCTGCAGCGGGGTTTTTGTAAAGAAATTTATGAGAGTCAGGGACCCTGTCTGGCTTTACTGGCGCAGGGGGTAAAGAATCTGGAGACCGACTGGATTCAGAAAAAACATCATCTACAATATCAAGTACATGGGGGAATAGCTAGGGGCCTGTGCTGAGGCAATAGAAGGAAATCTGAGCCTTTTCTTGGATTCTGTGTAATCCTGGCTCTCCCAATGGAAATGCTCCCTCATGGTGTGCAGGGTTTCCTCAAAAGAGTAATCCTCAGGCGGAGAGGCTGAAGGAATGGACTCTTCAGCATCAGAGTCCTCATAGGGAGGGGGAGAATAGCCCTGGTCAGAAGAATTAGAAGAAATGGAAACCTGGTCAGAGGAATCATAGTCAGTATCTTGCCTAGGCCTTTTGTCAGGAGGGGGATGGGAACCCCTGATTAAAGTAATTAGGTCTTCGGCCATTTTAAGCATCTGTTTCTTTGGCATGGATGACTGTTCTGGAGAATGTTGTACTTGTTTCCTTGTCTTTAATGGTGTTTTTGACTTTGCCTTTGCTGCTGTAGAAGCTTTAATTGTAAGTTGTGAAGGTCTGAAAACACCCTCAGAAGCCGGTGCCTGCTCAGCGGCTCCGGACCCATCTGAGAGTATATTTTCCGTAGGCCCAATACCTTGAGTTTCCACAGGCCTCGGTGTCTCTACACAGCTGATGGTTACAGCCTGTGGCACTGAGGTAGCGGGTGTCAGGGGCTGCGAAAGCACCTCACTGAGAACCGGCGACTGGCCTAGAAGAGGCTTCGTCGTCTGTTTTGGACCTCGGATGCCTGTCTTTTTCTTTGTCCTTGCGTTTTTTTACATATTCAGGTCGTTGTTCCGACGGCATTATATAATTAAATCTTCGTCCAAAATGATGTAAAGCAAAAATCAAACCGACGTTTAATAGTGCGTTTATTGAATCTAGCACAAAACCAACAACTAGTAACGTCATGGTCAGGGCCTAGGCAAGGAATGCAGTAAGAGTTAAAGTCCTTATGAGGTATTTGCTTCCCACAAGAAATACAATTATTAACTTTTATTGACATCGGTCTGGAGCAAGAAAATGTTTCCCCAACGGGGTACTTAGCTTTATTGAAGACTTCGGTTCTGAAATTCAATTTTGAAAATTTCAGGAGTTGGCCGACAGGCACTTGCGAACTGCTTTTGCTTCGGGCACCGCGCGGCAAGAAAGACTGAAGAAAATGGCGTCGGTTGCAACATGTATACCCCTGGCGCACTGACGTCAGGGAAGAGGAGACAGCAACCGACGCCGGACCAAGACTTTGAAACTCGGGCCGACTACGGGTCACCTGCCAGCAGGATAACCCAAGTGTAATGACTGCAACAGTGAAACACGATGAACATGTCATTGGGACGGTTTCCTGTATGGTTGTGATTTGTCTTCTCCGCTTTTGGAGGTAGGAGCACCCCATTGTTTAGGCCTGTATGAGCCTTGGGGCTGAGATCTGCCTCTGGGACACCTGTATCTGCCTCTTTGTGGTCTGTCTGACACTGGAAAAGACCAATTTTTAGAAGGCCAGCTCCTGCTAAACCTGGGAGGCTGTACCTGTAAGAAATCATGGACTGTCTGCATGGATTTTGCTTTATCCTCCAATTTTTTCAAAACCTGCTTTAGTACCAAAGTATCATGCTGCAATGGTGCATCTAATAATTTTGCTTTAACATGATCAGGCAGATTCTGTTCCTTTAACCAAGCATGCCTTCTAATAACAGAACCTGTGACAGCGGCCCTGCACGAGGCCTCCAGTGAATCATAACCACATTGCAAAGTATGCTTTTCCCACTTGTTCAGCTGCATGCAATAAATCCTGCAATTCCTTGTTCTCGGAACATTCAGTATTTGTCAACAATTTCTGTTTAAGCAGTGTCATTAAATATTGCTGATATTTAAGCATATGAAAGTGACAATTTAAAGCCCTTACAGCCAAGGTAGCAGAAGTGTATACTTTCTTCCCCCATCTGTCTAGAGCCCTGGAATCCCTATCAGAGGGGACAGGGTTTTTTTGCAGTGGAGGCTTTAATCCCTTTAGGACCCTGAGATATAGTTTCTGGATCAGCAGCAGGGCTTTTATATAGGAATTTATGAGAATCCGGAACCCTGTAGTATCTGTCTGGCTTAGCAGGTGCAGGGGGTAAAGAGTCAGGGGACAGGCTGGACTCTGAAAATACATCATCTACAATGTCTAAAACAGGTGGAATAGCAAGGGGTCTGTGCTGAGGAAGTAGCAGAAAGTCTCTGAGCCTTTTCTTAGATTCAGAATAATCTTGGCTCTCCCAGTGGAAATGCTCCCTCATGGTATGCAGGGTTTCCCCAAAGAATAATCCTCAGGAGGAGAGGATGAAGGAATGGATTCTTCAGCATCAGAATCCTCATAGGGAAGTACGGAATAATCCTGTTCAGAAGAGAAATCAGAGGAAATAGAAACCTGATCAGAAGAATAATACTCTGTCTCTTGCCTAGGCCTCTTATCAGGTGGGGGATGGGACCCCCTGATCAAAGAAATTAGGTCTTCGGCCATTTTGAGCATCTGTTTTTTAGGCATGGTAGACTGAGTAGGAGAATGCTGTACTTGTTTCTTTGTCTTTAGAGCTGCTTTAGTCTGTGTCTTTGAAGCTGACGATGGCTTAATATATAGTTGTGTAGGTCTGAAGACACCCTCAGAAGCCGATGCCTGCTCAGCGGCTCCGGACCCATATGAGGGAATGATTTCCGAGTGTCCAATACCTTGAGTATCCAGAGGCCCAGTCGGCTCCACGTGGGAGTCGGAAGGGGCCTGTGTCTCTGAGATAGTGGGCCAGGCTGCGCCTCACTGAGAACCGGCGACTGGCCTAGCAGAGGCCTCGTCGGTTTTGGACCTCGGCTGCCTATCCTTTTGCTTGTCCTTGCATTTTTTGTAAACTCCGGTCGTCGGCTGTTCTGACGGCATTATATAATTAAATCTTCGGCCAAAGTAATGAAATGCAAAATCGAACAGACGATTAATAGTGCGTTGGTTAAATCTAGCACAAAACCGACAGCTAGCAACATTGTGATTAGGGCCTAGGCAAGGAATACAGTAAGAGTGAAAATCCTTATGAGGTATTTGCTTCCCACAAGAAATACAATTGTTAACTTTTTCTGACACCGGTCTGGAGCAAGAAAAAAGTTTCCCCCAATGGGGTACTTAGCTTTAATGAAAACTTCGGTTCTGAAATTCGGATTTGAATATCTTATGAGTCGGCCGACCGGCATTTGCGAACTGCTTTTGCTTTAGGCACCGCTCAGCAAGAAATACTGAAGAAAATGGCGTCGGCTGCATCTTTTATACCCCTGGCGCACTGATGTCAGGGAAGGGGCGACAGCAACCGACACCGGACCCAGACTTTGGAATTTTGGCCGACCGAGGGTAGCCTGCCAGCAGGATAACCCAAGAGTAATGACTGCAACAGTGAAACACGATGAACATCATCAAACACTGGTGTTGGAACGAACAATGCTGGAGACAAGTAAAATAATGCAGCCTTCAGAAAAACAAGTGTCCACCAAGTAGAAGATCCAAGTAAATCGTAATAAAATTGTATTTCACCATATCAGACATTGGTAAGCGCTTTCACCCCAAAAGGGCTTCCTCAGACCATATGGTCTTTTTGCCCTTTTGGGGTGAAAGCGCTTACCAATGTCTGACATGGTGAAATAAAGATTTTATTACAATTTACTTGGATCTTCTACTTGGCGGACACTTGTTTTTCTGAAGGCTACGTTATTTTTGCTTGTCTTCAGCTTTGTTTGCTCCGACACCAGTGTTTGATGTTCTACTACTTCTGCTTTGTTGCCAAACAAGCGGGCTTGGTTTAAGGGAGCATCCAGTAATTTAGCTTTAACATGATCTGGCAAAGATTGCTCCTTAAGCGAAGCATGCCTTCTAAGCACAGACCCAGTGACAGCAGCCATGCAAGATGCCTCTAATGAATCAAAACCACATTGCAAAGTATGTTTACCAACTTGTTCAGCAGAATGCATCAACTCCTGTAATTCTTTATTTTCAGCACAGTCAGGAATCAACATCATTTTCTGTTTAAGCAATCCAATAATATGCTGCTGACACTAACATATGAAACTGGCAGTTTAAGGCCCTAATGGCCAAAGTAGCAGAAGTGTATACCTTCTTACCCAATCTGTCCAGGGCCCTGGAATCTCTATCAGAGGGGGTAGGGTTTTTGGCAATAGTAGCCTTAATGCCTTTGGGTCCCTGTGAAATGGTCTCAGGATCCACAGTTGGATTCTTAGAGAGGAACTTGTGAAAGTCAGGTCCTCTGTAATACCAGTCAGGTTTTCTGGGAGCCGGAGGTAAAGTGTCAGGGGCCAGGCTAGATTCCAAGAAGGCATCATCTACAATGTCCAGAACAGGAGGAATAGCTAAAGGCCTGTGTGAGGTACAAGTAAGAATTCCCTAAGCCTCTTTTTGGAGTCAGAGTAATCCTGGCTTTCCCAGCGGAAATGCTCCCTAAGAGTATGCAAAGTTTCACCAAAAGAGAAATCCTCTGGAGGGGAAACAGAGGGAATGGAGTCCTCTGCATCAGAATCCTCATAGATAGAGAAGGGCAAATCCTGGTCATCAGAAAAAACAGAAATTTCAGAATCCTGATCAGAAGAATCAGGAGGAAAAAAAACAGTTCTAGGTCTCTGAGGGAGAAGGGTGGCTTCCCCTGATTAGAGTAATAAGGTCTTCAGCCATTCTTATCATTTGTTTTTTAGGCATAGGCGCCTGACCATGCGATCTGGGCATCGGTTTTCTAGGCGTGGATCGAGTTTTAGGCCTTGAAGAAGAAGATGGTGTCAGTTTAACATGCAAGTCAGTAGGCCTGAATACACCCTCAGAAGCCGGTGCTTACACAGTGGCTCCGGACCCATCCAAGGTAGAGACATCCGCAGGTTCCATAGTTGAAGAAACATCTCACAGCATACCAGACTCCGAATAGGTCTCAGTAGCGGCCTGCAAATCTGAAGTAGCGGGTATCAGGGGCTACGAAAGCGCCTCACAGAGTAGCGGCGAACTGGCGACTAGCTTAACGGAAGTGTCGTTGGCAGCTTTGGACCTATGCGGCCTGTCTCTGTCTTTATCTTTGCATTTTTTCGGAATGTCGGTAGTCGGGTGGCTTACTGAAGCCATTTCTGGATAACTGAACAGAGTACCAAAATATTTAGATGCGAAAATGAACAGACAACGAATAGTTTGAGGTTTGAATAAGGCACAAAAAACCGACAGCGAGGGACGTCGTGGTCTGGGCCTAAGCAAGGAATGTAGTACGAATGAAAATCTTTACGAGGTATTTGCTTTCCACAAGTAATACAACTGTTAACTTTTACTGACCTCTGTTTAGAGCAAGAAAAAGGATCCCCAATGGGGTACTTAGCTTTGTTGAAGACTTCGGATCTGAAACTCGAAAACGAAAATTTCAGAAGTCGGCCGACCGGCACTTGCGAACTGCTTCTGCTTCGGGCACCGCACGGCAGGAAAGACTGATGTAATGGCATCGGCTGCATGCTTTATACCCCTGACTACCTGACGTCATGGAAGATGAGACAGCATCCGACACAGGACCCAAGACTTTGATAATCAGGTCAACTGAGGGCTACCTGCAAGCAGATAACCCAAATGTAATGACTGCAACAGTGAAACACGAAGAACATTGTCTGGAGAGAGCATTTGTCTTTGTCTGGATTTAACAGAACATGCTCATACACTCAGCCAGTCCAAGAATTTTTTCCTATGTAAGAAGGATCTCAGATCTCACAATCAGCTTTGTAAACAAAGTGAAACTGCAATCAAAATGTTTAGCTGACTAAACACAGTCTGAAAGCTACATATCGGCTGTTCAACATACTACAAAAGCCACTGAGTAAGTCCCATTTGCTTTTGGGGAAAGTTCCATTTATATTTTGTGCATTTGGTGTTAATACTGTACTCTTCTCAAACAGATTTAAGGTTTGCATTTTTCTTAAACAATTCTGGTATTTGTCCGACCTAGTGCAAGTAACAATTATTGTGTAAACTTTTCAAACTATTAATTAAAATGGTCAATCTGTAGGCTATCCAAAGTGTGTGCTCTAGAACAAATGCACAGTCAAAGCTACTGATCTCAAGCGACTGTCGCTTGCGTTATCCGTATGGGAGTAAATCACTTAAATCTGTAAATCTATATGCACCCTGCAGCAACTTGTACCTCTTTGGGATCAGAGCATCTAGATTCAAACATTTCCTTTAAGAATGCCAGTTCAGAAGTGAGCACTGTCATCTGATGTCAATCATAACCATCCATTTACGACACATGGCCTTCATATGTTTGGAGGACAACTTTTGGAGTGTTTTTTTTTTTTTTTTTTTTCAGTTTAAGTATTGGTACAGGACGAGTTTATAAACACCATAGACTGAAATGTGCCGTCTTAAGCTTTCCTAGATATTGTTATAAGGGGATATTCTATCCTTCAACCAACAGATAGTAAAACCAAAAATGGGGTGGAATTAAGTAAAACACAAAAGACTTGTACTCTAGCTGGTCTGATAAGGGAGGAGTAGAGGGAAATGATGACTGCCTTGAATCAAACAGACAATACCCAGGTTATCAGTGGGGCTATATAAATAAGGACTTCCTAACAGTGGAAATGTGCTGGACAAACTATAGCTAGCTGTCAATGAAAGTGCTCAAGTCCCTAATGACCAAGTCAATTTTTAAGTGAGTGTTACCAAAGTGATAGAAGTAAGGGTGCCAGGATTTACAAAAGGATACAACACACCCTCATTAAAGACTTTGTTTTTGTCAGCAGTGTTTATAAAAACAATGTCCCACTACTTATAGGAAGGCTTGATGCTGAGAATGCCTTTAAAGTCACTTGGGAATATCCTTTTAAATGCTCGACCAGATGCTCCCTGCCAGACACGTGGATGCCCTACAGTGAACTTAGGCAGGCACTTCTGCCAAGGTGAAGATACAAGCTATTCATCCCTCTTCACACTAAATAGAGGAACCAAGCAAGACATGGCCTGCTACCTCCCTTCCTATTATATGCTTTCTGTGCCCATGGTGAAAGGTTTGTGTCCTTCCACCTCCATTTGGTGACAATGCAACTCTGAGCAAATTCAGGGAAAACTGTGCCCAGTGAGCTTACCCTATCGACAATTACAATATATACATCAACATGGATCCCTAGCAGATGATCAAGTTTGCAGAAACTGAAAATGTATATGATCGACGACATACAATTAAGTTTCTGAAAACTCTAACATCCAAAAAAAAAAAAAACACACAAAAATTTAACTATTTTTACATTTTTGCATGGAGGCCCATTGCAAATTAAATATACCAACTCTGAGATTCCATAAAATGAAGCAGCTTTTCAGGCAAAACAATAAAGCCCTGAGCAGGGCAAGCTTAGAAAATTGTGAAAAAAACCCCTCAGATTCCACTACAGTGAGGAACAATGTATTTAACTCCTAACAAAACCTGCTCAAATCAAGTGTCTGTTTGCATCAAAAATAATCAAAATGCGAAACAAATTCCTCACACTGTACATCTACTCCAAGTTATTTACTAAAATGATTAATACTTCACCATATCCTAAATGAAACTCAAAAAATTTACATTTTCATATAGTTAAACCTCACCATATGCTACGATATCCAGACATCCTGATTAAAAATAAAATGCAACTGTCTGGAAAAACTAACTAACAGATACAGAGTTGAATACATTCTTTCATACTTGCCAGACAGCCAGTAAACATGAAAAACGCCCCTTAATCAATAAACAGGGCAATTTTAGCTATTCAAGTGCCCACTATGCAACATTTTTAATGTCTTGCATTTTTACAGTTCACTATATCTGAAACAAAATGAATGGAAACTTATGCTTGCAACTACATGCATAAACAGAATTCTCTTCTCAATTAAATCAGGTCTCACTTCATTTCATGCTCTACACTACTCCAGTAACATCAATTTCTTTCAGTTTGACATTTTTTTTGTCATTTTGTTATATCTGTGTAGCTGGGTTAGACGCATTAGTATTGATTTTATATTCCCAATCACCTTGTCTAGGCTATCAAATGTCAACACTTCTATTCCAGAATACCTTCAAAGTAGGGAATACAACAGTTTAAAGTTCAGTTTTGTTTGCACTCCTTTACTATCCCAGCAATTTACAAATACATTTAGTGAAGCTGTACATCCAAAGCATTTTGTTTTCAGTTTCCAAACAATGTCCCTGACGTCATTTTTATTTAAAATTTATTTAGCCTGTTGGTACCCAAAGACAGGTCTGTCCCCAAGTCTAATCAAGACGACAGAGTATCCTGTACTGAGGTATGCTTGGTGATGAAGGCGGCCACCACATCACTTTGACCCATCTGACAATATACTGGTGTCCAGTCAGCAGACATATTTAGGATATACTGCTTAGATTTACAAACGGGTCTACAAGTAGCAAGCCAAGAAGGTTTTTCTGTCTACTACATGACCAACTAGACATCACATGGCAATGGTCACTAAGATGTTTGGAAGAATGTTTACTTGTAGACATCATTCGCCTTTCACCCCATTTTCTACATGGGGTTGGGGAGGTAAATCAAATGTCACCACTTCTCAGGTCAGTGTCACTCCCCTACTTCAACAGTCATGTCTGAATGTTGTAGGTGGTCTCCCTTTTTGCTGGACATCCTTATTTCCACTATCCTTTCTTCCTGTCTCAAATCTTCACCAAATCAGCATTTGCTTTCCAACACACGTATGAACCACTGCAGTCTGTTCTCTCCAATCTCCCCTGCAATTGGAGGTACTCTGGCTTCTGCTCTGATATCATCTTTTTATCTGCCTCACAATGTGCATCCTGCCACTTGTCTCGGGAACTTCATCTCTATCACTTCCAGCTTCCTCAACTACTCTGCCTTCACTGCTCAGGTTTCTGTTCTATACAGAAATACTGGTCACATCACTGCTTTGTACAGTTCAAGTTTCAACTTATTTGCCATTCTTTTGTCAAAAACTATTCAAAACAATGTGCCAGTTGGCTGCAGCCCCTCTAATTCTAGCTTTGACCTCCTCATTCAGACTTCCTTTCTCCTCAACCATAGCTACCAGATACCGGAAGCTGTTAACCTGTTCAGCTATTTTCCCTTTTAACTCAGTTCTCAGATGCTTTTGATTTCCCCACTTGTTGACATGACAACCGTTTAGTCTGTACTCTGTTTCGTCCCATGTGCCTTTAGTTTTACATTCCATTCCCTTATCATTTGATGAAGCTCTCTCTAGCTTCTTCGTCAATATCAGTCTCACTGCAAACATTGGGTCGTTTGTGTTGCATCCTGATCTGAATCCCAGACTGTTCATCTCCCATCTTACTTTCTACTACTCTGTACATTCATCACCCTCTCCAGCTCTTTCTTTCAGTGTAACAAGAGTATAATGCTTTTAAACTGCCAACAGTTGTAAATACCCACTTTGCTCTTTTACACCAGGAGTAGAATGCTTAATATCCAGCCATCTATTTTCCCTCCATACTGCTACAAGCACTTTAAGGACCATTTCTCCCACAACCCACCCGCTATCTTCATTATATCTGTTGTGGCCTCACCGGAGCCCACCGCTTTATTTGACTTTATTTTCCTTAGTGCTATTCTTACTTCTAGGGTAGGCTCTTCTTTCTCTTTCACTGCAGGCTGTCTATGGGGCAAGTACAACTTCTGCTGGGTGTTCTTCATTCGCAATTACTTGTAAGAATTCTTAATATTAGTTCAGATAAGGTCTAATTTTGTATTATGACCAGTCAGTTGGTTTAATCTTGTTGGTTGTTTTACTGTTTGTTCTGATCCATCATACCGAAACATCCTGTTCAGGACTTACAAAAAAGTACAGTTTTGTACCTACCATAAATGTAGATGTTCAAGTGTATACACTGCTGCAGTCATTACACTTGGGTTATCCTGTCGTCAGGTGGTTCCCCAGTCGGCCGGAGTTCCAAAGTCTTGGTCCGGCGTTGGTTGCCGTCACCTCCTCCCTGACTTCAGTGTGACAGGGGTATACAAGATGCAGCAGACGCAATTTTCTTCAGTTTTTCTTGCCCAGATGTCAGATGCCCTCAAAAAGGTAGGTTATTCCAATTGGTAATAAAACATACATAAGTACAGCAATCAACAACTTTCAGATACCAGAAAATACTCCCCATAGGTAGTAAAGGGTAGAAGACATAGGTACGTACCACAAGTAAGAGGGGTTGGAGGGTGGGTAACCTGGGCTGCAGCAGTGTATACACTCGAACATCTACATTTAGGGTAGGTACAAAACTGTACTATGTTCATCGTGTTACACTGCTGCAGTCATTACACTTGGGTAGAATCCCAAAGCTGAGGTAGGGTGGCTGGTACTATAAGGCATTAGGGGTGGATATACGGCCCTGCAGCACTGCAATGGCGAAGCCAGCTCTAGATTTTGAGTATAGAGGCAGATGGTAGTGCTTGGTGAAGGTATGTACAGAACTCCAAGTTGCTGCTTCCAAAATGTCCTTGGTAGGTACTCCTCTGAGGTAAGCAGTTGAAGTGGCTGTTGCCCTGGCGGAGTGAGATTTAATGCTGTTAGGTACAGGTTTTACATACTGTGTATAGCAGAAACGTATACAGTGTCCTATCCATTTTGAAATGGTCTGTTTTGAAATGGCTTTTCCCTGTGCTCCTGCAGCATATGCTACCAATAATTGCTCAGATTTTCTGAAAGCTTTGATTTTGTCCAGGTAGAAGCATAACTGCCTGTGTATATCCAAAGAATGCAGTAGTCTCTCCCCTTTATTCTGTGGATTCGGATAAAAAGTTGGCAAGTGGATAGTTTGGTTGAGAGCCACACTTGATGCCACCTTTACATAAAAGAAGGGTTAGTTCATAAAGACACCCTGTCTTGCTGGAAAATGATAAATGGTTCCATTGCCATTAGTGTCTGTAACTCTGAAACTCTTCGTGCTGATGTTATTGCCAGGAGTAGAGCGGTTTTCCAAGAGATATATTTTAAATCTGCTGTGTTTGCTAGCTCAAAAGGAGGTAAAGTTAATTTTTCCAACACAAAGTTGAGGGCCCAAGTTGGAGTAGGTGCTCTACGGGGCGGTCTTATGTTTTTAGCCCCTCTGAGGTACTGTTTTAGCAAAGGATTAGAGAAAACTGGTGGATCCGTGTTGTAATGGGCAGAGATGGCAGAGGCATGGATCTTGATGGATGAAAAGGAGAGGCCTTTGTCCAGCATCTCAGTTAAATATTGTAGTATCTGAGGAATATTTGGGACAAGAGGGTCAAGGCTGAGGGCCTGGTTCCAGGCACAGAATCTCTTCCATTTATCCGAATAGGCTTTCCTGGTACTAGGCCTTCTGGCCTCCAGGAATGACATCCATAACAGCTTTGGAGAGAGGCATTGCTTGCTTGATAGGTAATCTTCCATGCAGCCAGATTTAAAGTCTTTAGCTGGCTGTGAAGTATCTGATTGTTGTGCTGAGGCAGCAGATGTGGTATTTGAGGCAAAATCCAGGGTTGTCCTTGTGCTAAGTTCTTCAAGACTGGGTACCAGTGCTGGCGTGGCCAGTCTGGTGCAATCAGGATCATCTTTGGCTCTTCCTGCCGGGCTTTGATGAGTACCTTTGGAAGGACAGGCAGTAGTGGGAAAGCATATATTTGTAGGTTTTTCCAGCTGAATGAGAGGGCATCCACTTTCCATGCTTGTGGATGGTGTGTCCTTGTGCAGAATTTCTGTAGCTGGCAGTTTATTGGGGATGCAAACAGATCTATGTACGGGCTCCACCATTTCTGTGTTATCATTCTGAATATTTGTGGATTCAACTCCCATTCGTGGGGATCCATGATGTTTCTGCTTAAGTCGTCTGCCAGTGTGTTTTTCTCTCCTGGCAGGAATTGTGCTTGCAGATGAACTTGATAGTTTAGAGCTGTGTTCCACAAGGTCATGGCTTGTCTGCAGAGGGGATAACAGTGAGTGCCCCCTTGCTTGTTTATGTACCACATAACTGTAATGTTGTCTGTCTAATAGTAGTTGTCCTGGATGTAGCAGAACCTTGAAGGCTATTAGGGCATTTTGTACAGCTAGCATCTCTTTTTGATTGATGTGAAGATGCCTTTGTTCTTCGGGCCACCTGCCCTGAATACATTTTCCTGCCATGTGTGCTTCCCCAGGCGTAATCCGATGCATCCGATGTCAGTGCTTGCCTGGCTGTGGGTTGAGTAAAAGGCTGTCCCTTGTTGAGGTGACAAGCTTGAGCCCACCATCGAAACTCCTGTTGCAGGCAAGGAATTAGTGGTATAACTGTTTCCAAACTTTGACAGTGTTGAGACCAGACACTCTTTAGATACCATTGTAGTTTCCTCATATGCAGCCTGGCATATGGAATTAGTAGTATGCAAGATGCCATGTAACCCAAGGCCTGCAGAATTTTTCTTGCAGGGAGTTGGGTTCTTGTTGTCATCAATTGAAAATATTGAGTGAGATGTCCTTGCTTGTCTGGCGTGAGATAAGCCATCTGGGCCGTTGTATTCAAGATGGCACCCAGGAATATTATCTCTTGTGAGGGCACCAGTTTTGATTTCTTTTCGTTTACTGTGCACCCTAGGCAACTTAACTGTTTTACAAACGCCAGATGCTGCAGAAGAATGTCCTTGCTCTCTGCTTGAATCAGGTAGTCCAGGTAAGAATAAATTTGTATTCCTTTTTGTCTGCAAAATGCAATTACTGGTGCCAGGCACTTTGTGAAGACCCTGGGCACAGTAGATAAGCCAAAGGGCAGTGCAGAGAATTGATAGTGCATTGAACCAGCTATGAATCTGAGGTATCTTCTGCAGTTTTGTCTGATAGAGACATGCAGGTATGCCTCATTGTATGCCTCATTGAGGTCCAATGTTACGAGCCAAGTTTTCTTGCCCAGCATGGGAAGCTGCTGCTGTAGTGTCAACATTTTGAATTTCGGAACACCCAGGTAAGTGTTTAGAGAAGAAAGATCCAGAATGGGCCTCCAGGCTTTGTCCTTTCTGGGAACCAGAAACAGTCTTGAGTAAAATCCTTGTCCTTGCTCCTGTGGTGGTACCTTTTGAATAGCTCTCATGTCCATGAGTGCTGTAATTTGTTTTTGAGCCTCTGCCCATTGATTTGGTGGCAAGTTTGACATTCCTTTTAACCTTGGCAGTGTGTGAAAGTGGAACCTGTAACCTTGAGATGCAATGTTGAGAACCCATTTGTCTTTGGTGATCACATGCCAATTGTGATAGAAAAGTGCCAGTTTTCCTCCCAAGGGGGCTGCCAAGAGAGAGCTGTCTGGTAGATGTAGTGGGAAGTAATTGGGGCTGTTTTTTATAAGGTTGTGGCCTGTCTTCCCCTTCTTTCTGGCCTGATGCACCCCACTGTCGAGGCCTGTAGGGACCTTGTGGTTTACCTCTGCCTCTTGGATGTCTGTATCTGCCCCTTTGGGGTCTGTCTGAAGCTGGAAAGGACCAATTTTTTGTTGGCCAATTTCTGCTAAATCGAGGAGGCTGAACCTGTACGGGTTGCATAGATTTTGCCTTATCCTCCATTTTCTTTAATACCTCTTCTGCCTTAATTCCAAATAACACATCCTGCTGTAAGTAAAGGTGCATCCAGTAATTTTGCTTTAACATGATCTGGTAACGTATGTTCATTTAACCAAGCATGTCTTCTAATGACAGAACCTGTAACAACTGCTCTACAGGAGGCCTCTAAAGAATCAAAACCACATTGCAAAGTGTGTTTTCCCACTTGTTCAGCTGCATGCAATAAATCCTGCATTTCCTTTAAATTAGGAGGATCTGCATCTGGAAGCATTTTTTGTTTCAACTGAGACATCAGAAACTGTTGATATTTTAACATGTGAAACTGGCAATTTAAGGCCCTCATTGCTAAAGTTGCAGACGTATATACTTTCTTCCCCCATCTGTCCAATGCTCTGGAATCTCTGTCAGAGGGGACTGGATTCTTTGCTGATGAGGCTTTAACCCCTCTGGGTCCCTGAGAAATAGTTTCAGGGTCGGCAACAGGGCTTTTATAAAGAAATTTGTGAGAGTCAGGGACTCTGTAGTATCGGTGAGGCTTAACTGGGGCTGGAGGTAAAGTATCAGGATTTAAGCTGGATTCAGCATGCACATCATCCACTATATCTAACACTGGCGGAATAGCAAGGGGTCTGTGCTGAGGTAATAAAAGGAAGTCTCTGAGCCTTTTCCTGGATTCTGAGTAAATCTGGCCTTCCCAATGGAAATGCTCCCTCATGGTATGCAAGGTTTCACCAAAGGAGTAGTCCTCAGGCGGAGAGGCTGGCAGAACTGATTCCTCCGCATCAGAATCCTCATAAGGGGGTAAGGAGCATCCTAGGTCTGAGGATGAATCTGAAGAGATGGATACCTGGTCGGATGAGTCATAGTCTGCATCCAGTCTAGGCCTTTTATCAGGAGGGGGATGGGAACCCCTGATCAGAGTGATTAGGTCTTCGGCCATTTTGAGCATTTGTTTCTTAGGCATGGAGGCCTGTCCTGGAGAATGCTGAATTTGTTTCTTTGTTTTTAAAGTACGTTTAGACTTGGCAGCAGATTTAATGCTTAACTGGGTAGGTCTGAAAATGCCCTCTGAGGCTGCAGGTTGTTCAGCTACTCCGGATCCCTCTGAAGGGGTAGTTTCGGGAGTCTGAATAACTTGTGTGTCTGAAGGCCCAGCCATCTCCACGTGGGAGTCAGAGGCAGCCTGTGGTTCTACAGAAACGGTCGTCAGGGGCTGCGAAGGCGCCTCGCTGACAACCGGAGAACCGGTGACTGGCCTAGAAGAGGCTTTGTCAGTTTTGGGCCTCGGATGCCTATCCTTGTCTTTGCGCTTTTTATGTATTCCGGTCGTCGGAAGTTTCGACGGCATGGTATAATTGAATTTTCTGCCAAAATAATGTTGAGCAAAATCAAACCAACATTTAATAGTGCGCTTATTAAACCTGGCACAAAACCAACAACCAGTGACATCGTGGTCTGGGCCTACGCATGGGATACAATAAGAATGGCAATCCTTATGAGGTATTTGCTTCCCACAAGAAATACAGTTATTAACGTTTACTGACATCGGTCTGAGGCAAGAAAAACTTTCCCCAATGGGGTACTTAGCTTTGTAGAAGACTTCAGTTCTGGATTCAGAATGAAAATCTCAGGAGTCGGCCGACCGGCACTTGCGAACTGCTTTTGCTTCAGGCACCGCGCGGCAAGAAAGACTGAAAAAAATGGCGTCAGCTGCATCTTATATACCCCTGTCGCACTGACGTCAGGGAGGAGGCGACAGCAACCAACGCCGGACCAAGACTGTGGAACTCAGGCCAACTGGGGAACCGCCTGATGGCAGGATAACCCAAGTGTAATGACTGCAGCAGTGTAACACGATGAACATCTGTAGCTACCCTGAATACAGGCCTGCAGGACAGAGCACTGCATGGTCAAAGAAATGCTGCAGTAAAATATTCTTCTCCATTTTATAAGGCCTTGAAAAATTATGACTAGGGATCCAAGCAGTTGCTTCACTGATGCTTTGAGCTGCCACACTTCTTAAGAAGGTTCCTGTAGTAGCAAACTGCCCAAGTAGAATAAGGCAAGCCTTGCCCTCATAATGGTTTTTCATGGAATTCCTAGCCAACAAGATGATTGATGATAATGATAAATAATAATAATCAGCCACTTAGGGTTTGCTTTGACACTGACTTTTCCTGTTTCCCCAAGTATAAAACAATGAGTAAAAAGGTCACACAGGAAAACCAATTGGCTAAAAAGGTAATTTGCACACGTCCCATGCTGCCTCTGTTACAAGAGGTTTAAAAAGTCTAGCTGTTTCCCCAAGTATGAAAAGAACAAGGTCCCGCTCCGAACTCCTTGTGTCTCAACAAATATCATCCTAGCAGTTGCATACATCCAGAAAATGCAAGACCCTCTCATCTGGCACCATGGCGAAGAGGGATAAAGCCCTGACTCAAACTCAAATGACTGGAGTTCATTTAGAAGCCTCAGTTGTGGAAGAGCTAGGTAAGAAGGGAAAGGAATGAAAGGGCTATGGACCACTTGCCTCCTCCATAGGGAAGGACCAGCTGCTGACATCAAGAAGTCTGACTGAATAGGACATCCACAGAATGACGAGAAAGTTCCTTGGAACGCAAATCCAGCTTGAGGTTCTCATAGTACTGCCTCATGGGAAGGCACTGTATGCTGGGCCATCTATCATCTACCACCCCATTTTTTCCAGAACTGGTCCACCCTTTGGCACTGGTTGTTTCGGACCTGATCTGTCAGAGTACCCTAAATAGAGCTGGTACTTCAAGTGACTTCTACAGGTTCCCTTCCCCTTTCGAGATAGAAATGTTCAGATCAAGAATACTCTAGAAGGCAAGTTTCTGTGCCATGGCTCCAGGGGATGGTTCAACACCAAAGCTTTCAGAACTATCTCTTCCCCCTCAGTGCATATGTAACTCAACAGATCGGCACCAAGATCTACCTCAAGTTCGAGGCCACCTGGTTCCAAGGTTTTTGTGCTGGTGGAGCTAATAAGCATCCTTGGGCCTTTGAGTGGGCCCTTTCAATGCAGAGGAAAAGCCACTTTCATCCAAGTCGGCTCCATGCAAACCACAACTGGAATTAGCTTCTGCTTTACAAGTGGAGAAAGACAAAATGTCGACAGTCAGGTACAACAATAAACAGGGAGGAACCCACTCCTATCCCTGTGAAGAAGCCATAAGAGTCGGGCAATGGGTGATGTCTTAAGACATATCCCAGGAGTCATTCAATGTTCTGGTGAACAAACTGAGCAAATCTATCTCGATGCCTCATGAGTGGTCCCTTAACCCAATTGTGTGGCACCCTTGATTTTCAGTCACTGGAGGAAACCTTGCTGTGACCTGTTCATTTTCTACCTAAACAAGTACAGCCCCCAGGTCTCCTCTATGCATTCTGCCACTATCCTTAATGAGCAAGTTCATACAAAAAGCAAGAATGTGTAAGACCAAGGTGATCTTCATTGCCCCTTTCTGGCCTCAAACATGGTTTCCCTTCCTGTGGCCTCCTTTAGTGCATCCTCCACACAAGCTAGATTACTATCCAGACCTATTAACCCACCCAGCTGGACTACCTCCTCTGGACCAAAAGTCATGACGTTAACCGCTTGGTCCGTCCAGTTCTAACCTTAGACAGATATGCCAGGATGTCTCTGTCAGTCAATCAAACCTTAGCATCCCAAAAACAGATCACTGCAAAAATATACCACAAGAAATGGAAGAGAAGTTCTATCAAGAATTTATTTAGTAGTACAGGTATGTAATACATCGGTCTTCAATTCCTGCAGTTAAAACTGGGGCAATAATGAGGCTTTTCAACTGCTTCAACACCTGAACTACTTGACATGTTCCTAATTTTTCCAACACGCACGTTAAAAGAGTTAACACTGTGTAGTCTAACATTCTCCATGCACAGTACAACCAAACCATATCATGCCTCTGCTAATTATTCCCACTATTAACAATTTTTTTCTTCTTCTTTTGTATACCCCAAACTCAAGTCCATGAAAGATAACAGCTTGGATGCCTTGAAAATCTATGAAATGCATTACATCATCTTGAAATCTGAACCACACTGCCCAAAGCAGGCAAAGTTACTATGGGCAAGCTGTAGTTGTACCTTAACATACAAGTTGCAAAGGACAAAATTACAGCAGCCCGCTGGTAGTTTATACTCTGACAGGGGAAATGGCAATACAACCCCCCCTGTTTGCACCTTGAATTACAGATATTCCAGACAAGAGGAGAAACAAGGGGTCCTGTCCCTCAAAAATAATTCAGAATTCTATGTCACCTAACTCTGCCTTAAGGCAAAAGAGAAGTTTGTGGCTAAGACCTAATAAGAGCAACTGTGACAAAGAAATGCCAAAAGTCATTGAGTCATGGGGATTTCAGCGTGAGATTTCAATCAAACTGCTGCTTTCTTTGGGGGGGGGGGGGGGTTGCTTTTCTTTAAGCTGCTACGCTCTACCTGCAGATTTTAAAAGCAGAAAGAAAGCAACCATAGATTTGGTGCACCACTTGGATGAGCTCTAGGAGCTAAAGACCCAAATCTGGGCAAAACTACTGCTTTTCTCCCCAGTTATTTCACGTTGCCTGTGATGGAAAGAATGCATCATTTGCAATTTCATAGGCGACATTACAAACAGAAAATGTCATTTTATAAAAACAAACACAAGTCAAGAAATGCACATATTTTTTTTTTTAGTTACCTGGAATTTCAGTGCTAGACAATAGGCAGTAATTAAGAGTAGAAAAATATGACAATTGCAAACCTTTGCCTCTGACTTACCCTGAATTATACGAAGTGCTTCACTGCGAATGTGGTTTGGAACCACAGGATTAGGTAGCTCAGACAGGTAATTCTTCACTGCCTCACAAAGAGAGTGCAACTCCAAGTCTAAACCGGCACTGTCTAATTAGGGTGATAGAAAAAGCAAGGAAAACAAAAACAGACTTTAGTAAGACAAATGTCTACCGAAAGGAAGACTGATGTGATTGATTCAAATTGGCTTTAGTATCAAGTAGTAGTCAAATATGACAGCTAATACAAAATTAAAATCACTTCCATAAATGTGTGGACTAGCCAGGAAATGGCTTGCAAAACAAAGATCTGAAAGAAAATGTCTATGTTCAGAAGTAGCCTAAAATATAAACTATTTGCAAAGACCACTTCACATGCACACGACTGCTTCTCACTTTTGAGCAAGGTATCAATCACAGTTAAACAATCTGCATGTTCCTATACTATGGAAGTTCTTTATATCTACAGTAAGTTCTCCAGCTCTCACACTAATTTAAAACCAACTGCTCCTCAAAGAAACTGCCTCATTCATCTACCACTCTAAAGTTCTTCCATCTAATGTCCCAAAATAAAACTGTGTAGGAATTTTTCATAGTTGATGATGTTTGAACAGATCACGGTCACAGAAGCATCGATTACCAGCTCTTCTGGCACAGAAGGTGCAACATCTATCACGACTTCCAAAGCTCAGCAACCTTACCACACTAGGCCAGGTAAATGTCCACCCAGCAGGTGCATCAATTCATTCCCTGTATAAACATGGGATCCATCCATCATATTTTACAGCTTTATTATCTGAATGTCTAGCAGGCTACTAAGCCTACCTAGTCCTGGATAAGGGGATCTAAGTAGTCCAAGTAAAATAGCATATGCATGGACCCAAGCCATTCAGGAACGTAGGAGAAATAGGGTTCTTCAAGGCAATCCAGAAAGTACAGTTGTGTACACTTACCATAAATGTAGATGTTCGAGTGTATTCACTGTTGCAGTCATTACATTTGGGTAATCTGCTGACAGGTTGCCCTCAGTCGGCCTGAATAACAAGTCTTGGGTCCTGCGTCGGTTGCTGTCGCCTCTTCCATGATGTCAGGTCATCAGGGGTATAAAACATGCAGCCGACACCATTTTATTCAGTTTTTCTTACCCCAGATGTCAGGTGCCCCCAAATGGGGAGCAAAAAAAAAATTATATATATAGATATACATATGTGTATATATATATATATATATATATATAGATATATATATATATATATAGATATATATATATATAGATATATATATATAGATATAGATATATATATATATATATATATATATATAGATAGATATAGATAGATATAGATAGATATGTATATATATAAATAAACAGCAGTATATGTAAATGCACTTTTAGCAACATAAACTTTACCTTCATCTCAAAGCAAATACACCAAAAAGGCTTTAGAATATAGTGAAGGAAAGAGAAATTATAGAAAAGGGGGATGTCAGGGTGGGTAACCAGACTGCAACAGTGAATACACTCGAACATCTACATTTATGGTAAGTATACACAACTGTACTATGTTCTTCATGTTTCACTGTTGCAGCCATTACATTTGGGTAGAATCCCAAAGCTATGGATGGGAGGCTGGAACTAAATAGCATTAGGAGCGGCTATAAAGCCCTGCAAAACTGCAGTGGCAAAGCCTGCCCTGGACTTAGACAAGAGAGGCAAATGATAATGCTTTGTGAAGGTATGAACAGAGCTCCAAGTAACAGCTTCTAGAATGTCATTGGTTGCAACTCCTCTGATTAAGGCTGCTGAGGAAGAGGCAGCCCTGGTGGAATGTGACCCGATTCCCTTGGGCACAGGTTTACCATAGTGCAAGTAGCAGAAACAAATGCAGCGGCTTATCCACTTAGAAATAGTCTGCTTTGATATAGGCTTCCCCTCTGATCCTGAAGCAAATGCCACCAGTAGTTGCTCAGACTTTAAGAGATTTGGTACTGTTTAAGTAAAATCCTAGTTGTCTGTGTACATCCAATGAATGCAGAATCCGCTCCCCCTTGTTCTGCAGATTTTAGTAAAATGTTGGCAGGTGAAGAGTTTGGTTAAGAGCCACACTGGATACCACACCTTAGGCATAAAAGAATTGGTCCTGAGGGACACTCTTGTCCAGGTAAAATGTAATAAAAGGCTCCACAGCCATGAGAGCCTGTAGTTCTGAAGCCCTTCTTGCTGAAGTGATTGCCAAAAGGACAGCTGTTTTCCAAGAAAAAAAAATTATATCCGCAGTAGCTGCTGGTTCAAAAGGAGGCAGGGTGAGTTTTTCCAGCAAAAAAGTGAGGTCCCTTGCAGGAGTTAGTGATCTTCTGGGAGGCCTTAAATTTTTGGCCCCTTTAAGATACTATTTTAGCAGAGGATGAGAAAAGATGGGAGGCTCCGTGTTGTAATGAGCTGAGATGGCAGAGGCATGGATTTTTATTGAAGAAAAAGATAGGCCCTTGTCAAGCATCTCAGTCAAGTATTGCAAAATCTGAGGGATATTTGGTTTTGCTGTGTCTGTTCCTTGTGCTTGGTTCCAAGCACAGAATCTCTTCCATTTAGCAGCATAAGATTTTGTAGTACTAGGCCTTCTGGCTTCCAAAATGACATCCATCACAGATTTACTGAGAGATGGTGTTTGAATAATTAAATGATCAGCCATGCTGCAAGGTTCAGTGTTTGGAGCAGAGTGTGCAGAATTTGATTGTTCTGCTGAGACAATAGATGAGGTATTTGAGGCAAATACCAAGGAGGGAGTTGAGACATATTCCTTAGAATTGGGTACCAGTGATGGCGAGGCCAGTCCGGAGCAATTAGGATCATTTTTTGTTTTTCCTGTCTGACCTTTAGTAAGACCTTGGAGAGAAGGGGGAAAGGCATAGACAGATAGGTTTTTCCAACTGAAGGATAGGGTATCCCACTTTCCGTGCTTGTCTGTTATAAGTCCTTGTGCAAAATTTGTCCAGTTGATAATTTTGGGGAGAGGCAAACAGATCTATGTCTGGGCTCCCCCATTTCTGTGTTACCATGCTGAAGATTTGTGGATCCAGTTTCCACTCGTGCGGGTCCACAAGATTTCTGCTTAGGTCGTCTGCCACAGTATTTTGTTTTCCTGGGAGGAAGTCAGCTTGAAGATGTACTTGGTAAGTCAAGGCCGTGTTCCACAATGCCATGGCTAGTCTGCAAAGGGGGTAGGAATGTGTACCCCCTTGCTTGTTTATGTACCACATAACCATGGTGTTGCCCGTCTTTATCAGTGGTTGTCTTGGATGAAGTAAGCCCTTGAAGGCTGTCAGAGCATTCTGAACAGCTAGCATCTCTTTCTGGTTGACATGCAGATGCATTTGTTTTGGGCTCCATATGCCCTGAATACATCTCCCTGCCAGGTGGGCCCCCCCAAGCATAGTCTGATGCATCTGCAGTTAGGGTTTGGGTGGCAGGGGGTAGAGTGAATGACAGTCTCTTGTTTTGGTGACATGTCTCTGCCCACCACAGAAACTCCTGTTGTAGGCAGGGAATGAGAGGAATCATTGTTTCCAGACTGCGACAATGGTGACTCCATAAACTTTTTAGGTACCATTGAAGTTTCCTCATATGCAGTCTTGCATATGGAATTAGTAGAATGCAGGATGCCATGAACCCCAAAGCCTGCAGAATATGTCTTGCAGATAACTGGGTATTTGTTGCCATCTGTTTGAAGTATGTTGTCAGCTGCCTTTGTTTGTCTGGCGTAAGGTAAACCATCTGGGCAGTTGTATTCAAGCTTGCACCCAGGAATGTAGCTATTTGAGAGGGTACCAGTTGTGATTTCTTTTCGTTTATTGTGTACCCCAGGCATGTTAGAAGCCTTTTTACCAATGCCAGACGTTGAAGAATAATGTCCCTGTTCTCTGCTTGAATGAGACAGTCGTCCAGGTAAGGATAAATTTGTATGCTTCTTTGTCTGCAAAATGCAATTACTGGTGCCAGGCACTTTGTAAAGACCCTGGGGGCAGACGATGAGCCAAAGGGCAGTGCAGAGAATTGTTAATGCAAAAAACCTGCCCTGAAGCAGAGGTATCTTCTGCACGATTCCCTTATTGGGATATGCAAGTATGCCTCAAGTCTAGAGTCACTAACCAAGCATTCCTGCCCAGCATAGGCAGTAGCTGTTGTAAAGTCAGCATTTTGAATTTTGGAATGTCCAGAAACGTGTTCAAAATCGATAATTCCAGTATTGGACGCCAGGCATGGTCTTTTCTGGGTACCAGGAACAGACTTGAATAAAATCCTTGTCCTTTTTCCTATTCTGGTACTGGTTGAACAGCCCCAATATCCATGAGGGATGTAACTTGTTTCTGAGCCTCTGTCCATTGATTTTGTGGCAGATCTGGCCAACCGTTTGGAAATGGCAAAGTATGGAAATGAAATCTGTACCCCTGGGATACTATGTTTAATACTCACTTGTCCTGGGTAATTAACTGCCAATTTTGAGCATGAAGTGCTAATTTTCCCCCCAAGGGGTTTTCCAAAAGATAAGTGCTTGGTGAAGGTAGAGGAAAAGTCATTGAGACTGCTTACTGTAGGGTTGTGCTTTGTTTCCTCCAGATTTGGAGGTGGAGGCACCCCATTGCTTTGACCTGTAAGAACCCTGTGTATGGTATCTAGAGCCTTTTGAGCACCTGGATTTGCCTTGAGAGGCTCTGCTGGACACAGGAAAGGACCAATTTTTAGTAGTGAACCTGGGTGGCTGCACTTGTAAGAAATCTTTTACAGTTTGCTTAGAGTTAGCTTTGTCTTCCACTTTCTTTAAAACCTCTTCTGCCTTATTACCAGAGTATCATGCTGTAAAGGGGCATCCAACAATTTAGCTTTAACATGATCAGGCAGATTTTGTTCCTTGAGCCAGGCATGCCTTCTAATCACAGATCCAGTAACTGTGGCCCTGCAAGAAGCCTCCAAGGAATCAAAACCACATTGCAAAGTATGCTTTCCAACCTGTTCTGCTGAATGCAATAGTTCCTGTAATTTTTTATTTTCCACACAATCAGAAATCAACATCATTTTCTATTTCAATAAGCCCATAACATGCTGTTGATATTTAAGCATATGAAACTGGCAGTTTAAGGCCCTAATTGCCAAGGTTGCAGAAGTATAAACCTTCTTTCCCCATCTGTCCTGCGCCCTGGATTCTCTATCAGAGGCGGTAGGATTTTTGGCTGTAGAGGCCTTTACACCTTTGGGACTCTGTGAGATAGTCTCTGGATCAGCAGCAGGATTTTTGAATAGAAATTTGTGGGAGTCAGGAACGCTATAATATCTGTCAGGCTCCGGAGATAGGGAATTGGGAGCCATGCTATATTCCGAAAACACATCATAAATGATGTCTAATACAGGATATATAGCCAAAGACCTATGCTGAGGAAGAAGGAAATCCCTGAGCCTCTTTTTTGATTCAGAGAAATCCTGACTCTCCCAATGAAAATGTTCTCTTAAAGTATGCAAGGTTTCTCCAAAAGAATAATCCTCAGCAGGAGATGCAGATGGGTTGGATTCTTCTGCATCTGAATCCTCATAGGGTGGAATAGAAAATTCCTGATCAGAAGAGAAATCAGAAGAAATGGAAACCTTATCTGAAGATTCATAATCAGCGTCTTGCCTAGGCCTCTGGGGGGGGGGGGGGTGGTTGGGAACCCCTGGTCAAGGTAATTAAGTCCTCATCCATTTTGATCATTTTTTAGGCATATGGGCCCGAGCATGTGGCTCATGCATCGGTTTTTTTAGACTTAGATGTTTTTGATCTTGTTTTTGAAGATGGCATTGGTTTTATATAAAAATGTTGAGGCCTGAAAACACCCTCAGAAGCCGGTGCCTGCTCAGCGGCTCCGGACCGATCCAAGGGAGAAACATCCACGGGTTCAATACTCTGAGAATCTCGCGGCATACCAGACTCCGCATGGGTCTCGACAGAGGCCTGCGACTCAAAAGTAGTGGGTATCAGGGGCTGCAAAAGCTCCTCACTGAGTACCGGCGAATCTGCGAAAGGCTTAGGAGAAGCTTCGTTGGTTTTGGTCCTCGGTCGGTCTCTCTTTTTCTTTGCATTTTTTGTGAACTCCGGTAGTCGGATTGCTAAACGACGACATTTCAGGGTAATTAAATCTAGATCCAAAATATTTTGGAGCAAAAATATACAGACGCTTAATAGTGCGTTGGTTGAATCTAGCACAAAACAGACAGCAAGGCACATTATGATCTGGGCCTAGGCAAGGAATACAGTACAAATGAAATTCCTTATGAGGTATTTGCTTCCCACAAGTAATGCAATTATTAACTTTTACTGACATTGGTAAGGAGCAAGAAAAAGTTTCCCCCAACGGGCTACTTCGCTTTAGTTGAAGACTTCGGTTCTGAAACTCAAATACGAAAATTTCAGGAGTCGGCCGACTGGCACTTGTGAACTGCTTCTGCTTCGGGCACCGCGCAGCAAGAAAGACTGAAGAAAATGGCATCTGCTGCATGTTTTATACCCCTGACGGCATGACGTCATAGAAGAGGAAACAGCAACCGATGCAGGACCCAAGACTTTGTTATTCAGGCCGACTGAGGGCAACCTGCAAGCAGATTACACAAATGTAATGACTGCAACAGTGAAACATGAAGAACATCTACACAGACCCTAAGACTTTGACATGAGGAAGAGAAGGTAAGGTAGCGATACAGGGATTGGAGAGCCCATTCCAGACTCCGCATGCCTAAGTAAGAAAACAGAGGGATGGGAAAGAGAAAAGTACAGTTTTGTACCTACCATAAATGTAGATGTCGGATAGATATGCAACTGCAGTCCTGACATATGGGTTGTCCTGCCTTAGGCAGCCCTTCGGTCAGCCAGATTCCAAAGTCTGGGTCCGGCGTCGGCCGATGTCACCTCCTCCCCGATGTCAGAGCGGCTGGAGTACAAAGGCATCAGCCGACGCCATCTTCTTCAGTGTTTCTTGCCCCAGATGCCAGGTGCCCTCCAAGGAAGGCTAACTTTTGTGAATGGAGATACAGAAAAAACCATACATGCACAACAGTAATAAACAGATACACCATAATATATATAACCCCAGCTGATAGGTAAGGGGAGAATGGACCCAATAGGGAAAAACAGAGGGGTAGGAGGGAGGGAAAACCTGACTGCAGTTGCATATCTATTGGACATCTACATTTATGGTAGGTACAAAACTGTACTATGTCCTTCAAGAATGCAACTGCAGTCCTGACATATGGGTTGAATACCATAGCCAAGCTGGGGGTGGTAGGACTAAGCAAGAGATGGTGTAGCTAGAAGGCCCTGCAGGACTGCCGAAGCAAAGCCTGCTCAGGATCTGGAGTATAATGGCAGGTTGTAGTGTTTGGTAAATGTATGCACGGAGCTCCATGTAGCAGCCTCTAGAATATCTTTTGTAGCCACTCCTCTTAGAAAGGCTGTGGATGTGACCATAGCTCTGGTGCAGTGTGGTCTAATATTAGCTGGCACACTTTTTCCATGGAAGGAGTAACAGAATATGATGCAGTGCCCAATCCATTTTGAGATAGTTTGTTTGGTGACTGCTTTTCCTTGCACTCCAGCAGCATAGGCTACAAACAGTTGGTCAGACTTCCTGGTGGACTTTGTTCTGTCCAAGTAGTAGCATAGTTGTCTGTGAATGTCTAAAGTATGCAGCAGCTTTTCCCCCCTATTTTGAGGGTTAGGAAAGAAAGTAGGCAGGTGAATTGCTTGGTTCAGAGACACTCTGGATATCACCTTAGGCATGAATGAAGGATTGGTCCTAAGGGAAACTCTGTCCTGATGAAAGATGAGAAAAGGAGGAACTGCCATGAGGGCCTGTATCTCCGAGACTCTTCTTTCTGAGGTGAATGCCAACAGGAAAACCGTTTTCCAAGAGAGAAATTGCATTTCTGAAGATGCTGCTGGTTCAAAAGGAGGAAGAGTTAATTTTTCCAAGACGTAATTGAGGTCCCATGCAGGAATTGGTAGCTTCCTTGGAGGTTTGATATTCTTTATGCCTCTTAGAAACTGTCTTAGCAAGGGATGCGAAAACACGGGTGGATCACAGTTGTAATGTGCTGAGATAGCTGAAGCGTGGATTTTGATTGAAGAGTATGAGAGGCCACTGTGAAACATTTCTGCCAAGTATTCTAATATCCGAGGTATGTTCATCAGTGATGCATCCTGACCCTTGTTGACATTCCAGATGGTGAATCTCTTCCATTTGGCCGAATAGATTTTTCTGGTGGAAGGTCTGCGTGCCTCCAGCAAAATTTCCTGAACTTTTTCGGAGAGGGATTCATGGGTCTCTGTCATGGAACTCTCCAAGCTGTCAGCTTTAAGGTTTGCAGGTTCTGATGAACAGTCTTGTAACTGTGTTGAGTCAGGAGCAGAGGCCATTGAGGCAAGGGCCACGGTTTCGTGTGAGTTATGCTCAGTAGCAGTGGATACCAGTGTTGCCTTGGCCAGTCTGGAGCTATCAAGATTCCTCTTGGTTGTTCTGCCTTGATCTTCAGTAACACCTTGGTGAGCAGAGGTAGAGGAGGAAATGCATACATTGTCAGAGCATTCCAGCTGAAGGAAAGTGCATCCGTTCTCCAAGCTAGGGGATGGTGTATCCTTGTGCAGAACCTTTCCAGGTGATGATTGAGATGAGATGCAAAGAGGTCTATGTCTGGTCTTCCCCATGCAGATGTTATTTGTGAGAAAATGCGTGGGTGTAGCATCCATTCGTGTGGATCCAAAAAATTTCTGCTCAACCTGTCTGCCAGAACATTGTCCTTGCCCGGAACAAACTGGGATTGCAAGTAGATGTTCAGTTTCAGGGACATTTCCCAAAGAATCACTGTTAGTCTGCAGAGGGGGTAGGAATGAGTGCCCCCTTGTTTGTTTATGTACCACATGACAGTGGTGTTGTCTGTCCTTATTAGCAGATGACCTTGCTGAAGAGATGTTCCAAAGGCTTCTATTGCATGTATCACTGCCAACATCTCTTTTTGATTTATGGGCTGATGCATCTCCATGGTAGTCCATTGCCCTTGAATGCATCTGCCGTCCATGTGCGCCCCCCATCCATGGTCTGAGGCGTCTGTTGTAATAGTTTGACTTGTTGGAGCTTTGTTGAAAAGCATGCCTTCGTTTATGTGACTTGCTTGAGCCCACCACAAAAATTCCCTTTGCAGGCATGGTATGAGTGGTATTAAGTCTTCTAGGTTGTGGCTGTGTTGCGACCACAAGCTTTTTAGGTACCATTGCAGCTTTCTCATGTGTAGTCTTGCCAGAGGGATTAGAAGGATGCAAGATGCCATGAACCCCAGGGCCTGCAGGGTCTTCCTTGCGGTCAGGTGGGTTAGTTTTGCTAGGCCTTTGAAGTAAGCTGTTAAATGCTCTTGTTTTTCCTCTGTGAGGAAAGCCATTTGTAGCTGTGTGTCCAGCTTTGCTCCTAGAAAAATAATCTTTTGGGATGGCAGTAATCTTGACTTTTGAATGTTGACTGTGTATCCCAAAGCCTGCAGCAATTGAATGACATAGTCCAAGTGTTTTATCAAGGTCTGTTTGCTGTCTGCTTGTATTAGGCAGTCGTCCAGGTAAGGGTATATTTGAATCCCCTGGAGTCTGCAATGTGCCACTACTGATGCCAGGCATTTCGTGAATACTCTGGGCGCAGTAGATAAGCCTAACGGCAATGCTGAGAATTGATAGTGCTCTGTTCCTGCAAGAAATCTGAGGTATCTTCTGCAACTGTGTCTGATAGGGACATGCAGGTATGCCTCCTTGAGGTCCAGAGTAACCAGCCAAGACCCCTTTCCCAGCATGGGAAGAAGTTGCTCTAACGTCAGCATCTTGAATTTTGGAACCAAGAGAAAAGTATTTAGAATGGACAAGACCAATATAGGCCTCCATTGTTTTTCTTTTCTTGGAACAAGGAACAGTCTTGAATAAAATCCCTGGCCTTGTTCCTGAGGAGGAACCTTCTCTATTGATTTTATTTGTAACAGCTTTGAGACTTCTATGAGTGCCTCTGCCCTTTGATTTTGTGGCAGGTTTGGCATGCCTTGTCCTGTTGGTAAGGTATGGAAGTGGAACCTGTAACCTCTGTCTATTATGTCCAGAATCCAATTGTCCTTTGTTATAATGTGCCAGTTTTTTGAGAATAGAGATAATTTTCCGCCCAGAGGTGCTTCTCTTTGAGCCTTGGTAGCGGAGTGAAAGTTAAGTCAATGTGATTGTCCCTGTGGTGCAGGTGAACTACCTGTGCCATTTCTCTGATTTTGTGGTTGCCATTGGCGTCCCCTGTAGGATCCTCGGTATTGCCCTCTACCTCGTGCACGCCTGTTCTTTCCCATTTGAAACTTGTCAGAGTCTGGAAAGGACCAATTCTTTGAAGGCCAATTCCTGCTGAACCTTGGTGGCTGAACCTGGAGGAAATCCTTCACTGTCTGTACTGATTTTGCCTTCTCCTCAATAGATTTCAACACATCCTGAGCATTAGCACCAAAAAGCTTTTGTTTATCCAGAGGTGCATCCAGAAGCTTAACTTTAACATGATCCGGCAGTGGCTGTTCTTTCAACCAAGCATGTCTACGGATAACAGCCCCTGTCATACCTGCCCTACATGAAGCCTCCAATGCATCATAAAGTACAGTTTTGTACCTACCATAAATGTAGATGTCCGAACTGGATAGCATCTGCAGTCATAACAAGTGGGGTTGTCCTGTCGTCAGGCAGCCCTTCAGTCGGCCGGATTCCAAAGTCCGGGTCCGGCTTCGGCTGATGTCGCACTCCACCCGACGTCATCTCTGTTGGTCTTCGGGTATAAAGGCATCAGCCGACGCCATTTTCCTCAGTGTTTCTTGCCCCAGATGCCAGTAGCCCTCTTGCAGGCTAAAATTTGGATAGATGCCAATGTTTCCAAATAGATAGAGGTAAACACAACAATAAGCATGTATGTACATATACACAAACAAATACACCATAAAAGACTCCCCCCCCAACAGCTAGCTATTAGAAGGGTAAACACCCTAGGAGTACCACAGAGGGATGGAGAGGGTAATCCTGACTGCAGATGCTATCCAGTTCGGACATCTACATTTATGGTAGGTACAAAACTGTACTATGTCCTTCATGGATGCATCTGCAGTCATAACAAGTGGGTAGAATACCATAGCCAACTAGGGAGGAGGATAAAAGTAGATTATGGTGTGTTTAGGATCCCTTGCAGTACAGCAGTGGCAAACCCTGCTCGGGATCTGGAATATAGAGGCAAATTATAATGCTTGGCAAATGTATGCACGGAGGTCCAAGTAGCCGCCTCAATAATGTCTTTGGTTGCCACTCCTCGTAAGAAGGCTGTGGTAGTGGCTGTTGCCCTTGTAGAATGAGGTCTTATGTTCTGTGGAATTGGTTTTCCATGGAAGGAGTAACAGAATCGTATGCAATTTCCTATCCATTTGGAGATTGTCTGTTTGGAAATAGCTTTTCCTTCCCTTCCTGTTGCATAGGCTACAAAAAGTTGGTCAGTCTTTCTGCTATTTTTTGTTCTGTCCAAGTAGTAGCGTAGCTGCCTATGTACATCCAAGGTATGCAGTATTCTTTCCCCTCTGTTTTGTGGGTTGGGAAAGAAGGTAGGTAGGTGGATTGCCTGGTTTAAAGACACTCTGGATACCACCTTAGGCATATATGTAGGATTAGTCCTCATGGACACTCTATCTTGGTGGAAGATTAGGAAGGGTTGCACTGCCATTAAGGCCTGTGGTTCTGAAACCCTCCTTGCTGAAGTAATTGCCAGTAGGAAAGCAGTTTTCCATGACAGGTGTTGTAGGTCTGCTGTTGCTGCTGGTTCAAAGGGTGCTAGTGTCAACTTTTCTAGCACAAAGTTTAAATCCCAAGCTGGTAATGGTGGTTTCCTTGGGGGTTTTACATTCGATTCCTCTGAGGAATTGCCTGAGCAAAGGGTGCAAAAAAACAGGTGTATCAAAGCTGTATTCTGCTGAAATAGCTGATGCATGTATCTTGATGGAGGAGTAGGACAGGCCTGAATGAAGAAGTTCGGCCAGATACTCCAGAATGTTAGGCATATCTATGTTTGACACATCTTTTCCTCTTTCCGTACTCCAGATGACAAACCTTTTCCATTTTCCAGCATAGTTCCTTCTTGTTGAAGGTCTGCGTGCTTCAAGAATAATGTCTTTAACTCTTTGGGAAAGTTCTGGAATAGCTGCTGTTATGTGATGTTCCATGCAGTCAGTTGCAAGGTTTTTAGGTTTGGATGTATGATGCTGTAGTTGTTCTGCGTTAACATCAAAGGCATCAGGGGAATTGTCCACATATTGTTCCGAGACATGCTCCTCAGTAGTGGGTACCAGTGTTGTCTTGGCCAGTTTGAAGCTATCAGGATTATCCTTGGACGTTCTTCCTTGATTTTCAGTAGTACCTTGTGTATCAAAGGAAGAGGCGGGAATGCTGTTAGGCCTTTCCAGTTGAAAGAGAGCGAGTCCACTTTCCATGCTAATGGGTGGAATGTCCTTGTGCAGAATTTTTTGAGCTGGTGATTGAGAGGTGATGCGAATAGGTCTATCTGTGGCATTCCCCATTTCTTTGAGATGGTCTTGAAGATGTCCGGGTGAAGCTTCCATTCGTGGGCATCCGAAGTGGTTCTGCTTAATATGTCTGCTAGGGTATTGTCTTTCCCTGGTACAAATATTGCCTGTAACTGGATGTTGTAGCTGAGTGCCAGGGTCTACAGCTCCAAGGTCATTCTGCATAGGGGGTATGAATGAGTGCCTCCCTGTTTGTTGATGTACCACATGACTGTGGTGTTGTCTGTCCTTATCAACTGGCCCTCTCTGAGAAATGGTTTGAACTTTTGGATTGCCAGTTTTACTGCCAGCATTTCTTTTAGGTTGATGTGCAGTTGAAGTTGATCCTGTGTCCACAATCCTTGCACGCATTTGTCCAGCATGTGGGCCCCCCATCCTAGGTCTGAAGCGTCTGTTGTGATGGTCTGGCTTGCTTGACATCTGCGAAAGGGTAGGCCTGGGTTTGACTGGCATGCCTGAGCCCACCATAGGAACTCCTGTTTTAAGCATGGAATTAGTGGGATTTCTGTTTCTAGACTGTGTCTGTGTTGGGACCATAAATTCTTTAGGTACCACTGTAGTTTTCTCATATGTAGTCTGGCAAATGGAACCAAGATTATGCATGACGCCATGAAGCCCAAGGCCTGCAGTACTTTTCTTGCTGTTAACTTGTTCAGTTTTGTTAGTGCCAAGAAGTATAGAGGGAGTTCTTTTTGTTTTTCTGTAGTCAGGAATGCCATTTGTTTTACTGTGTCCAATTCACCAAGAATGTCCTTGTTTGGGATGGTATCAGCCTTGACTTTTGTAAATTGACTGTGTATCCCAGTGCTTGTAGCAAGTAAATGACCCTTTGTAAATCTGTTGTCAGCTTGCTTTTGTTGTCCCTTGTAGCAGGCAGTCGTCCAGGTATGGGTAAATTTGAATTCCTGAAGTCTGCAATGGCGATTACTGATGCCAGGCATTTTGTGAATACTCTGGGCAGTAGATAAGCCAAAAGGCAATGCTGAGAATTGATAGTGCTCTGATCCTGCAAGAAATCTGAGGTATCTTCTGCAGATTGGTCGAATGGGGACGTGCAGGTATGCCTCCTTGAGATCTAGAGTTACCAGCCAAGACTCCTTGCCCAGCATGGGAAGAAGTTGCTGTAGGGTCAGCATTTTGAATTTTGGGACAATGATGTATGTATTTAAGGTGGACAGGTCGAGAATTGGTCTCCAACTTTTTCCTTTCTTGGAACTAGGAATAGTCTGGAGTAGAACCCCTTTCCTTGCTCTGCTGTTGGCACTCTTTCCACAGCTCTCATGTTTGCTAACTCCATTATCTGGCGTAGAGCCTCTGTTTTTGATTTGGAGGTAGATTTGGCATTCCTCTTTTGACTGGGAAAGTGTGGAAGTGAAACCGTAACCTTGATCTATGGTTTGTAAAATCCACTTGTCCTTTGTTATGTAGTGCCAGTTCTTTGAAAATAAGGTTAACTTTCCGCCTAGAGGAGCTGCTATTTGTTCCCTGGTAGGCGGATTTAGGTTAAGTCACTGTGGTTGTGTTGATGTAGTGGCAGTGGCTGTGTCTGCGCCTCTGTTGTTACCTTGCTACTGTCTTCCTCTGTAGGCACCTCCTCTGGATTGGTTTCTGCCTCTGGAACGCCTATTCCTGCCCCTTTGAAATTTTGTGGAGTCAGGAAAGGACCAATTTTGGCAGGCCAGTTCCTGCTAAACCTTGGGGGTTGAACCTGCAAGAAATCTTTAACAGTTTGAACAGATTTTGCCTTTTCTTCCATTTTCTTCATAACCTGCTGGGCAGATGTACCAAACAAACTTGTCTTGTCCATAGGAGCATCTAGCAACTTAGCTTTAACATGATCCGTAAAGCTTGTTCCTTTAGCCATGCATGCCTTCTTATCACTGTGCCGGTCATGGCTGATCTAAATGAAGCCTCCAGTGCATCATAGCCACATTTTAAGGAATGGTTGCTAACCTGTTGTATGTTATTTACCATCTCTAATACATATTTCTTATCAAGAGATTCATCAGTGGTTAGTTTTTAGTTAACTGATCCAGCATAAACTCTTGGTATTGTATCATGTGAAACTGACAGTTTAAAGCTCTAGCTGAGAGAGTAGCTGAAGTGTAGACCTTTTTACCCCATCTGTCTAATGACCTTGCTTCCCTTTCAGAAGGAATAGGGTTTTTAGCTATGGTCGCGGCTACTGCCTTGGGGCCCTGGGATATAGTTTCTGGGTCTGCAAGTGGAGCCCTGTAAAGGTGGTGATGAGTATCTGGCACCCTGTAAAATCTGTCTGGTTTGGCAGGGGCTGGGGGTAAAGAATCTGGAGCGGAGCAAACATCATTGAAAGCATCATCCACCACAGAGAACAGGGGTATAGCTAAGGGCCTGTGCTGTGGGAGGTGCAGAAAAGTCCTAAGTCTTTTTCTGGAGTCTGAAAAATCCTGTTGCTGCCATTGGAACTGTTCTCGCATGGCATGCAAGGTTTCCCCAAAGGAGAATTCTTCTGGTGGGGAAGCAGCTGGGATGGATTCTTCAGCATCAGAATCTTCAAAATTGGAGAAGGGAGCCTCTGGCTGGTCAGTTATGTCTGATTCATCAGCAGAATCATCAGAGGACACTGGCTCGGGGTCTCTGCCCTAGGTCTCTTCTCTGGGGCTGAGAGGCCCTGTCTGGGTGAGATTGAGATCCTCTAATTAAAGAAATTAAATCTTCTGCCAAAGTCAGCATTTGAGAACTAGAAGAGGGCCTGGATGTGGGTGGTTTAACAGGCACTGTTTTAGTAGTCTTGGCTGCTTTAGCCCTGGCGAAGGCCTTAATGGACATGGCTGCTGGAGGCCTAGCAGCACCACGTGCTGGGGTAGAAACATCCAAGGGATGGTGTCTGATAAGTCAACCACCGTAGTGGGTAAAATTTCTGAAGTCGTTTCAAGAGTTGTAGCAGGGGCCTCAGTTGTAGGAATAGGTTCAGCTGTACTTTGTTCAGTTTTCTCGGTTTCGCCAAAACCGAGACACTCGCGTTTGCTTGACCATGGTTTCGCCGAAACCGCGGACCGCGAGTGTCGGTCTTTATCTTTGCGTTTTTGCTAGATTGGGTAGTCGGAGGATCTGACGGCATAATGTACGCAAAATCAGAACCGAAAAACTGTTCTGCAAACTCCGACCGACGCCTAAGCGTTCGTCGGTTGAAAGAAGCACAGGCCGAACAGGCTGCTACGTCGTGGGCTGGGCCTAAACAAGGCAGACAGTAAGAGTGGAAATCTTTATGAGGTATTTGTTTCCCACAGTTTAAACAATTGTTAACTTTTTCTGACATCGGCTGAGGCAAGAAAGAGTCCCCAACGGGGTACTTAGCTTTAGAAGTCTTGAAGTAGTATTCGGTGAAGTAATCTCTGGATCCCACCGACCGGCACTTGCGAACAGCTTCTGCTTCGGGCGGCACGCGGCAAGAAAGACTGAGGAAAATGGCGTCGGCTGATGCCTTTATACCCGAAGACCAACAGAGATGACGTCGGGTGGAGTGCGACATCAGCCGAAGCCGGACCCGGACTTTGGAATCCGGCCGACTGAAGGGCTGCCTGACGACAGGACAACCCCACTTGTTATGACTGCAGATGCATCCATGAAGGACATCCACACTGAAGAAAATGATTACTAACCTGCTGGGTATTATGAACCAAATCCTGCAATGCCTTTCTATCTATAGGCTCAGGAGAGGCTAGCTTTTTCTGCAAATCATCCAGTAAATAATCCTGGTACTGAAACATATGAAAAAGGCAGTTAAGTGACGTCATGGCAAGGGTGGAAGAGGTACAAACATTTTTACCCCATCTCTCCAGGGACCTTGCTTCCCTGTCAGCTGGCAGTGGATTCTTGGCTGAGGAGGTAGCCACTCCTTTGGGGCCCTGTGAAATAGTTTCTAGATCCACAGAGTGGGCCTTAAAGAGATGCTTGTGAGTGTCACGGACACTGTAATATCGGTCTGGCTTGACAGGAGCAGGAGGGAGAGAATCAGGGGAAGCACTGGAGTCGGAAAATACATCATCCAGGACATCCAAAACTGGAGGGATAGCTAAAGGTCTGTGCTGGGGTAACTTAAGGAAGGTACGCAGCCTTTTCCTAGAATCAGAAAATTCCTGACCCTGCCACTTAAAATGTTCCCTCATGGAGTGGAGGACTTCACCAAAAGAAAAATCCTCTGGAGGAGAGGCAGAGGGAATTGATTCCTCAGCATCAGAGTCCTCATAGGCCTGGAAGGATTCTTCTTGGGTATCTGAATGCTCTGAATCCCCAGAGGCTTCATCTGAAGAGAGGTTGTCTGCCTGCTCAGTTCTAGGCCTTTTTTCTGCAGGCGGCTGAGAACCTCTGTCTGGGTGAGGCTGAGACCCCCTGATAAGAGAGATTAGATCTGCAGCCAGAGACATGATCTGTCTATCAGAAGAAGGAGCCTGAGAAGTAGGTTTACGATGGGCCTTGGCCTGGCTGGCGGCCTTGGCATGTGCAAAGGCCTTGATGGACATGGATACAGGAGGCCTAGCTGCCCCACGTTCAGGGGTAACTTTGTCCACGGGAATGGTGTCGGGTAGATCCAGAACTTCGGTTTCCGGAGGAAAATCAACAACCGGCACCGGTGTAGTCTCAGAGACCGAGGAAAGTACAGTTTTGTACCTACCATAAATGTAGATGTCCGAGAGGTATGCATCTGCAGTCCTAACAAATGGGTTGTCCTGCCTCAGGCAGCCCTTCGGTCGGCCGGATTCCAAAGTCTGGGTCTGGCCTCGGCTGATGTCGCACTTCACCCGACGTCATAGCTGCTGTCAATTGGGTATAAAAGCATCAGCCAACGCCATTTTCCTCAGTGTTGCTTGCCCCAGATGCCAGGTGCCCCCTAGGAAGGCTAAATTTGGATAAATGCAAATGATTCCAAACAGTAGAGAGCAAACAAAAATAACCATGTATGTACATATATACAAACAAATACACCATAATAGATTCCCCCAGCTAGCTACAAGATGGGCAAATACCCTAGGAGAACCACAGAGGGGAAGGAGGGTGGGTAATCCTGACTGCAGATGCATACCTCTCGGACATCTACATTTATGGTAGGTACAAAACTGTACTATGTCCTTAAAGGATGCATCTGCAGTCCTAACAAATGGGTAGAATACCATAGCCAAACTGGGGGTGGAGGCACTAAGAAGATTATGGTGTAGTTAAGATCCCTTGCAAAACAGCAGTGGCAAAGCCTGCTCGGGATCTGGAGTATAAAGGCAGATTATAATGCTTGGCAAATGTATGCACGGAGCTCCAAGTAGCAGCCTCTAAAATGTCTTTGGTAGCCACTCCTCGTAAGAAAGCTGTAGTAGTGGCTGTAGCCCTTGTGGAGTGAGGTCTGATGTTTTCTGGAGTTGTCTTTCCATGAAAGGAGTAACAAAATCTAATGCAATTTCCTATCCATTTTGAGATTGTCTGTTTTGAAATTGCTTTTCCTTCCATTCCTGCTGCATATGCTACCAGAAGTTGGTCAGTTTTTCTATTGTTCTTGGTTCTGTCCAGGTAGTAGCGTAATTGTCTATGTACATCCAAGGTATACAAGAGTCTTTCTCCCCTGTTCTGTGGGTTGGTGAAGAATGTAGGTAGGTGGATAGCCTGATTTTAAGACACTCTGGATACCACCTTAGGCATAAATGTAGGATTTGTTCTCATGGACACTCTATCTTGATGGAAGATCAGGAAGGGTTGCACTGCCATTAATGCCTGTAGTTCAGAGACCTTTCTTGCTGAGGTGATTGCCAGCAGGAAAGCAGTCTTCCAGGATAAGTATTGTAATTCTGCTGTTGCTGCTGGTTCGAAAGGGGGAAGTGTCAATTTTTCTAGCACAAAGTTCAAGTCCCATGCTGGCAATGGTGGTTTCCTGGGAGGTTTTACATTTTTGATTCCTCTCAAACTGTCTGAGCAGAGGATGAGAGAAGACAGGAGGATCCAAGCTGTATTCTGCTGAAATAGCTGATGCATGTATCTTGATGGAAGAATAGGACAGGCCTGTATGGAAGAGCTCTGCCAAGTACTCCAGAATGTTGGCTATGTTTACCAGTGCCACATCTTCTCCCTTTGCAGTACTCCAAATGAGATATTTTTTCCATTTTGCTGCATAATTCTTTCTTGTTGAGGGTCTGCGAGCCTCAAGGATTATGTCTTTAACCCTTTGGGATAAATTTGGGTTAATTGTTCTTATGTAATGTTCCAGGCAGTTAGCTGCAGAGTTTTCAGGTTTGGATGCAGGATGTTGTAGTTGTTCTGTGTTAACAGTAATGGGATCAGGGGTAGTGTCCATATTTGTTCCCGAGACATGCTCCTCAGCAATGGGTACCAGTGTTGTCTTGGCCAGTCTGGAGCTATCAGAATGATCCTTGGACGTTCCTCTTTGATCTTCAAAAGCACCTTGTGCATCAAAGGAAGTGGTGGGAATGCGTATGCTGTCAGGTTTTTCCAACTGAAAGATAGGGAGTCCACCTTCCAAGCAAGTGGGTGGTACGTCCTTGTGCAGAATTTCTTTAGCTGGTGATTGAGTGGGGATGCAAATAAGTCTATTTGTGGTAATCCCCATTCTCTTGTGATGGCTTTGAAGATGTCCGGATGCAGCATCCATTCGTGGGCATCTGTGGTAGTTCTGCTTAATATGTCTGCTAGAATGTTTTCTTTTCGCGGTACAAAAATTGCTTGTAACTGAATGTTGTAGCTCAGAGCCACATCCCATAGGTCCAGTGCCAGCCGGCATAGAGGATATGAGTGTGTGCCTCCCTGTTTGTTGATGTACCACATAACTGTGGTGTTGTCTGTCCTTATCAACTGACCTTCTTGGAGAAATGGTCTGAATGACTGGATTGCCAATTTTACTGCCAGCATTTCCTTTAGTTTTATGTGCAGGCGCAGCTGGTCTTGAGTCCATAAGCCTTGTATGCACTTGCCCAGCATGTGTGCCCCCCAACCGAGGTCTGAGGCATCTGTCATGATGGTTTGGCTTGGTTGACTGTTGCAAAAGGGCAATCCTGTGTTTGATTGACAGGCCTGAGCCCACCATAGGAACTCTTGCTTCAGGCATGGGATTATTGGAATTTTGGTTTCTAGGCTGTGCTTGTGTTGGGACCACAAATTCTTTAGGTACCACTGTAGCTTTCTCATATGCAGTCTGGCATGAGGGACCAGAATTATGCAGGATGCCATGAAGCCTAGGGCTTGTAGTACTTTTCTTGCAGTTAGATGGTTCTGCTTTGTTAATGCCAAAAAGTAGAGAGGTAGTTGCTCTTTCTTTTCTGCAGTTAGGAATGCCATTTGTTTTGATGTGTCCAGCTCTGCACCCAGAAAGGTTATTCTTTGGGATGGAATCAGCCTTGACTTTTTTATACTGACTGTATATCCCAGGGCTTGCAGCAGGTAAATGACTCTTTGTAAGTCTTCTGTTAGCTTGCTTTTGTTGTCCGCTTGTATCAGGCAGTCGTCCAGGTAGGGATAAATTTGGATCCCCTGAAGTCTGCAATGAGCAATTACTGATGCCAGGCATTTCGTGAACACTCTGGGTGCAGTAGATAAGCCAAAGGGCAATGCTGAGAATTGATAATGCTCTGATCCTGCAAGAAATCTGAGGTATCTTCTGCAAATTGGTCGTATGGGGACGTGCAGGTATGCCTCCTTGAGATCTAGAGTTACCAGCCAAGACTCCTTGCCCAGCATGGGAAGAAGCTGCTGTAGGGTCAGCATTTTGAATTTTGGAACAATGAGGAATGTGTTTAAAGCGGACAGGTCGAGAATAGGCCTCCATTTGCTCTCTTTTCTTGGTACCAGGAAGAGTCTGGAGTAAAATCCCTTTCCTTGTTCCATAGTTGGTACCTTTTCCACAGCTCTCATTCTTAATAGTTGAGATTTGCTTTAGAGCTTCTGCCCTTTGAGTAGGTGGTAGGTTTGGCATTCCTCTCTTTCCTGGTAGAGTATGGAAATGGAACCTGTAACCTTGGTCTATAGTTTGCAAAATCCATTTTTCCCTTGTGATGCAATGCCAGTTCTTTGAAAATAAGGTTAGCTTTCCGCCTAAGGGTGCTTCCAGTTGTTCCCTGGTAGGCGGTGCCACAGCCAAGTCACTGTGATTGTGTTGTTGTAGTGGTGGTGGCTGCGTCCGTGCCTCGCTGGTTGTTACCTTGCCACTGGCGTCCCCTGTAGGCACCCCTGGATTGGTTTCTGCCTCTTGAACGCCTATTCCTGCCTCTCTGTGTCTTAGAGGAGTCCGGAAAGGACCAATTCTTGGAGGGCCAGTTCCTGCTAAACCTTGGAGGTTGAACCTGTAAGAAATCTTTCACTGTTTGTACAGATTTCGCCTTCTCTTCCATCTTTTTTAGTACCTGCTGTGCAGGGGAACCAAATAAATTGACTTTGTCCATGGGTGCATCCAAAAGCTTTGATTTGACATGGTCTGGTAATGCCTGCTCTTTCAACCATGCATGTCTCCTGATAACTGTGCCAGTCATGGCTGCTCTAAAGGAAACCTCCAGTGCATCATAGCCACATTTTAAAGAATGGTTACTAACCTGCTGTATGTTATGTACCATTTCCTGAACATATTTTTTATCTAAAGATTCTTCAGAGGACAGCTTTTTAGTTAACTGGTCAAGCATAAACTCTTGATATTGAATCATATGAAATTGGCAGTTCAAAGCCCTAGCTTGAAAGTAGCAGAGGTGTAAACTTTTTTACCCCATCTCTCTAAGGACCTGGATTCCCTTTCAGAGGGGAGGGGGTTTTTAGTAGATGTAGTTGCTACAGCTTTAGGGCCCTGGGAGATAGTCTCTGGATCTGCAAAAGGAGCCTTGTATAAATGGTGATGAGTGTCCGGGACCCTGTAGAACCTATCGGGCTTAGCAGGGGCCGGAGGTAATGAATCAGGAGCAGTGCAAGCATCATTAAATGCATCATCTACAACAGAAAGAACTGGAGGTATAGCTAAAGGCCTATGTTGTGGTAAATGTAGAAAGGTTCTAAGCCTTTTTCTGGAGTCTGAGAAATCTTGGCCCTGCCACTGAAATTGTTCCCTCATAGCATGCAAGGTTTCCCCAAAGGAAAATTCCTCAGGTGGAGAGGCTGAAGGAATGGACTCTTCGGCATCAGAGTCTTCGTAAGGGGAATAAGGAGCCTCAGGAGGGTCTGTATGTTCTGAGTCATTAGAGGAATCATCTGTGGATACTGGCTCAGGGGGCTCTGCTCTAGGCCTCTTCTCTGGAGGTGGATGAGAGGTCCTGTCTGGATGAGGCTGGGATCCACGAATTAAAGAAATGAGATCCTCAGCCAAAGAAAGCACATGGGAACTGGTGCTGGGCCTGTGAGAGGGGGGTTTGGCAGGCACCGTTTTTGAAGCTTTGGCTGCTTTAGCCCTGGCAAAGGCCTTAATAGACATGGCTGCAGGAGGCCTAGCAGCTCCACGTGCAGGGGTTGAAATATCCAAGGGAATAGTGTCTGATAATTCCAGAGAAACCGCAACAGAAGGTTGGATTTCCGAAGCCGAATCTACCGGGTTAGAAGAGGCCTCGGTAGAAGGCATGGTTTCGGCTGAAGAAAGAACCGCTTGCTCGGTTTCGGCCGAAACCCGAGACACTCGCGGTTTGCTTAACCGCGGTTTCGGCCGAAACCGCGGACCGCGAGTGTCGGTCCTTTTCTTTGCGTTTTTTGGTAATTTGTGTAGTCGGAATATACGACGGCATAATATAGGCAAAATCAGAGCCGAAAAACTGCTCAGCAAACTCCGACCGACGTCTAAGCGTCCGTCGGTTAAAAGAAGCACAGGCTAGACAAGCTGCTACGTCGTGGTCTGGGCCTAAACAAGGTAAGCAGTAGGAGTGGAAATCTTTATGAGGTATTTGTTTCCCACAAGTTAAACAGTTATTCACTTTTTCTGACATTGGCTGAGGCAAGAAAGAGTCCCCAATGGGGTACTTAGCTTTTTAGAAGTCTTCGAAGTAGTATTCGGTAGTAGTAATCTCTGGATCTGACCGACCGGCACTTGCGAACAGCTTCTGCTTCGGGCGCCACGCGGCAAGAAAGACTGAGGAAAATGGTGTCAGTTGATGCCTTTATACCCGAAAAACTGCAGCGATGACGTCGGGTGAAGTGCGACACCAGCCGAAGCCAGACCCAGACTTTGGAATCCGGCCGACCGAAGGGCTGCCTGACGACAGGACAACCCATTTGTAAGGACTGCAGATGCATCCTTGAAGGACATCTGTACTATGTTCTTCAAGAATGCAACTGCAGTCATAACATATGGGTTGAATACCATAGCTTAGCTGGGGGAGGTGGAATGCTCTAAGAAAAGGATGGTGTAGCTATCAATCCCTGCAGGACTGCCGAAGCAAAGCCTGCTCTGGATCTGGAATATAAAGGGAGGTTGTAGTGTTTGGAGACTGTATGCACGGAGCTCCATGTGGCAGCTTCTAGAATGTCTTTTGTAGGCACCCCTCTTAAGAATGCTGTAGAGGTGGCTGTAGCTCTGGTAGAGTGTGGTCTGACATTGGCTGGTACACTCTATCCATGGAAGGAATAACAAAATCTGATGCAATGTCCAATGGAAATTGCTTTTCCTTGTACTCCAGGGGCGTAAGCTACAAAAAGCTGATCAGACTTCCTATTGGCCTCGTTTCTGTCCAGGTAGTAGCGAAGTTGTCTGTGAATGTCCAAGGTACGCAACAGTCTTTCCCCTTTGTTCTCAGGATTGGGAAAGAAAGTAGGCAGGTGAATTGCTTGATTTAAAGAAACCCTAGATACCACTTTTGGCAGAAAGCTAGGGTTGGTTTGTCAGGAGACCCTGTCTCTATGAAAGGTTATGAACGGTGGTATTGCCATTAGGGCCTATAATTCCGAAATCCTTCTTGCTGAGGTAATTGCCAACAGGAAAGCTGTCTTCCATGAGAGAAATTTTAAGTCCACAGAAGCTGTTGGCTCAAAGGGGGGTAGAGTCAGTTTTTCTAGGACAAAGTTGAGGTCCCAAGCTGGTACTGGGGCCTTTCTTGGTGGCTTGATATTCTTGATTCCCCTAAGAAATTGCCTTAACAAAGGATGTGAGAACACAGGTGGATCAGTGTTGTATCTAGCTGAAATAGCTGAAGCATGTATTTTTATAGAAGAATATGAGAGTCCATTCTGTAGCATATCTGCCAAGTATTCCAGGATGAGTGGGATGTTCAATAATGATGCATCATGACCCTTGCTGGTATTCCAAATGCTGAATCTCTTCCATTTTGCAGAATAAACCTTTCTGGTGGATGGTCTGCGGGCTTCTGTTAATATCCGCTGAACTTCCTTGGAAAGAGATAGATTGAGGTTATTTATGGAATCTCCCAAGCTGTTAGCTGGAGCGTCTGAATGTTGGGATGTACCGTCTTGAAGTTGTTTTGAGTCAAAAGATGTGGCCATTGGGGAAGGGCCCATTTTTTGTTGTGGCATATGCTCCATAGTAGTGGATACCAGTGTTGTCCTGGCCAGTCTGGAGCTATTAGGATCCCTTTTGGCTTCTCTGCTTTGATCTTTAGTAGTACTGTGGTCATCAGTGGCAGAGGTGGAAATGCATACATTTTTAGGAAGTTCCAGTTGAATGAGAGAGCATCTGTTTTCCATGCTTGTGGATGATATGTCCTTGAACAGAACTTTTGTAGATGATGATTGAGGTGGGAGGCAAAAAGGTCTACTTCTGGCCTGCCCCATGTCAAGGTGAGTCTTATGAAGATTTCTGGATGTAACCTCCACTCGTGGGGATCTAGGAAATTCCTGCTTAGGCTGTCCGCCAACACATTGTCTTTGCCTGGAACAAACTGGGATTGCAACTGTATGTTTAAGCTCAGTGATTTTTCCCAAACATTCATTGTCAGACTGCAAAGGGGGTAAGAATGGGTGCCCCCCTGCTTGTTTATGTACCACATGACAGTGGTGTTGTCTGTCCGTATTAGCAGGTGGCCTTGCTGAATTTGTTGTTGAAAGGCCTCAATGGCATGCATCACTGCCAGCATTTCTTTTTGGATGATATGCAGATGTGTTTCCTTTGGAGACCATTGTCCTTGAATACATCTGCCCTCCATGTGCGCCCCCCATCCAAGGTCCGAGGCGTCTGTGGTCATTCTTTGTGTTATTTGTGTTTTTTTGAATGACATACCTGTGTTTGCCTGGCTTACCGAGGCCCACCATAGAAATTCCTTTTGTAGGCATGGAATGAGCGGTATGGTTGTCTCTAGGTTGTTGCTGTGTTGAGACCATAAACTTTTTAGGTACCATTGAAGCTTTCTCATGTGTAGTCTTGCTAATGGAACCAGGAGAATGCAGGATGCCATGTAACCCAGGGCCTGTAGGAATCTCCTTGCAGTCATCTGGGTGAGCTTTGCCAAACCTTTGAAATGAGTTAACTTCTTTTGCTTGTCTTCTGTCAGGTAAGCCATTTGAGAGGTTGTGTCTAGATTGGCTCCTAAGAAAGTTATTTGCTGGGATGGCTGCAGTCTTGACTTTTGGAAGTTTACTGTATCCCAGAGCTTGTAGCAATTGAATGACATAATCCAAGTTTTTTGTCAAAATCAGTTTGTCGTCCACTTGTATGAGGCAGTCGTCCAGGTACGGGTAAATTTGGGTCCCCTGGAGCCTGCAATGAGCAATTACTGAAGCCAGGCATTTTGCAAATACTCTGGGCGCAGTAGATAAGCCAAATGGCAATGCTGAGAATTGATCATGCTCTGGCCCTGCAAGAAATCTGAGGCATCTTCTGCAGCTGTGTCTGATGGGGACATGCAGGTATGCCTCCTTGAGGTCCAGAGTAATCAGCCAAGACCCCTTGCCCAGCATGGGAAGGAGTTGCTGTAAGGTCAGCATTTTGAACTTTGGTACTATGAGAAAGGTGTTTAATGCGGACAAATCCAGTATTGGTCTCCATTGTGTTTCTTTTCTTGGAACAAGGAACAGTCTTGAGTAAAACCCCTGGCCTTGTTCTTGTTGTGGAACCTTTTCTATTGCATTGATCTGAGCAAGCAGAGAAATTTGCTTGATAGCCTCTGCCCTCTGGTTTTGCGGTAGGTTTGGCATGCCTTGTTTCCTTGGTAAGGTATGAAAGTGGAACCTGAAAGCCTTGGTTTATAATGTCCAAAATCCATTTGTCCTTTGTCAATCTGTGCCAATTGTCTGAAAACAGAGATAATTTTCCACCCAAGGGAGCTTCTGTTTGCTCTTTGGTTAGCGGAAGTAGAGGAAAGTCATTGGGATTTTCCCTGTGGGGCAGGAGAAGCCCCTGTGTCACTTCATTGGTTTGCTGGTTGCCATTGTCGTCCCCTGTAGGGACCTCTGTATTGTCCTCTTCCTCGGCCACGCCTGTTTTTGCCCCTTTGAAATCTTTCAGTATTAGAAAGGACCAGTTTTTTGAAGGCAAATTCCTGCTGAATCTGGGTGGCTGAACCTGGAGGAAATCTTTGACTGTCTGAACTGACTTGGCTTTTTCCTCAATGGTCTTTAGTACATCTTTAGCATTAGCACCAAAATGCTTGTTCTTTTCCAAGGGTGTATCAAGAAGTTTTGCCTTAACATGATCTGGTAGAGGTTGTTCTTTTAACCATGCATGTCTACGAATGACCGCCCCTGTCATAGCTGCCCTACATGAAGCTTCCAATACATCATATCCACACTGAAAGAAGTGATTGCTAACTTGCTGAGAGTTGTGTACAGCCTCCTGCAAAGACTTCCTATCTAAAGGTTCAGGAGAGGCCAAAGTTTTCTGTAAATCATCTAACAGGAAATCCTGATATTGAAACATATGAAAGAGACAATTGAGAGCTCTCATAGATAAAGTAGTGGAGGTGTAAACCTTCTTCCCCCATCTCTCTAATGACCTAGCTTCCCTGTTGGAAGGCAAAGGATTTTTGGAGGTGGTAGCTGAAACCCCTTCGCCCCTGTGAAATAGTTTCTAAATCAACAGCATGGGCCCTAAAGAAATGAGAATGTGTTTCAGGGACTCTATAGTATCTGTCCGGCTTGGCAGGAGCAGGAGGGAGAGTATCAGGGGTAACACTGGAGTCAGAGTATAGATCATCCAAAACATCAAGCACAGGAGATATAGCTAAGGGCCTGTGTTGGGGCTTTTTAAGGAAGGCTCGAAGGCGCTTTCTGGAATCAGAATATTCCTGGCCTTGCCACTTAAAATGTTCCCTCATGGCATGCAGAACTTCCCCAAAGGAAATATCCTCAGGAGGGGAGGCCGAGGGGATGGAGTCCTCTGCATCTGAGTCCTCGTAGGTCTGGAAAGGCTCTTCCTGGCTATCGGAGTGGCCAGAGGCCTCAGAATCTTCATCTGAAGGGAGAGGGTCAGTGGGCTCAACCCTGGGCCTCTTATCAGGGGGAGGCTGGGATCCTCTCTCAGGATGGGCCTGAGAACCTCTGATCATGGAGATTAAGTCTGCTGCCATGGTCATGATTTGTGTTTCAGGAGTAGGCTGAGGTAAGGCTTTAGCAGTAAGGTGCTTGGTCTTGCTGGCTGCCTTAGCACGTGTGTAGGCCTTGACAGACATGGACATGGGAGGCCAAACAGCTTCACGTGCAGGAGTGACCTTATCCACAGCAATGGTCTCGGGCATTTCCTCGGTTTCAGTATCCGGAGGAAAATCAATAACTGGCGTCGGTGTGGTCTCCGGTATTGGAGGTATCGGTAATGCGGTGTCTTCGGTTCGGAGCGGTGAAATAACCGCCTCAGAGGGAACCGGGGCACTCGCGTTAGGTTTTGGCGTGGGGTCTGTGGAAGACGCGGGCCGAGGATGTCGGTCCCGGTCTTTACGTTTCTTAGGAGTCTGCGATGTCGGTAATTCCGACGGCATCGTGTAATCGAATTTTTCGCCGAAAAAGTCTTTAGCGAACTCCGCCCGGTGCCTGAGAGTGCGCTTATTGAAGCGAGCACAGGCGGCACAGGCCGAGACGTCGTGGTCTGGGCCAAGGCAAGGAAGGCAGTAAGAATGGAAATCCTTATGAGGTATTTGTTTACCACAAGACAAACAATTATTAACTTTTTCAGTAATTTATGACATCGGCTGAGGCAAGAAAAGGTCCCCAACGGGGTACTTAGCTTTTTTGATGACTTCGGATCGAAGAATACAAGAGCTGACCGACCGGCACTTGCGAACTGCTTCTGCTTCGGGCACCGCGCGGCAAGAAAGACTGAAGAAGATGGCGTCAGCTGATGCTTATGTACTCCTGCCGCTCTGACATCGGAGAGAAATGCGACATCAGCTGACGTCGGACCCAGACTTTGGAATCCGGCCGACCGAGGGCTGCCTGAGGCAGGACAACCCATATGTTATGACTGCAGTTGCATTCTTGAAGGACATCTCCTCTGAGGAAGGCTGCAGAGGTGGCTGTGGCCCTAGTGGAATGAGTTCTAATGCCTGTAGGTAAAGTTTTGCCATGAAAGGAATAGCAAAAGCGTATGCAGTGGGCTATCCATTTTGAGATTGTCTGTTTGGAAATTGGCTTTCCTTGAGCTCCCACCGCATAGGCCACAAAGAGCTGTTCTGATTTTCTGAAAGGCTTTGTTCTGTCCAAATAATAACGCAGTTGTCTGTGGATGTCCAAGGAATGTAGCAATCTCTCCCCTTTGTTTTGAGGATTAGGATAAAAAGTAGGTAAATGTATGGCCTGATTTAAAGCTACCCTGGATACCACTTTAAGCATAAAGGACAGGTTGGTTCGTAAGGAAACTCTGTCCTGATGGAAGATGATAAAAGGCTGGACAGCCATGAGAGCCTGTAGTTCTGAAACTCTGCGAGCTGAGGTGATAGCCAGAAGGAAAGCTGTTTTCCAGGACAAATATTGCAAATCTGATGAGGCAGCTGGCTCAAAGGAGGCAAGGTCAATTTTTCCAGAATGAAATTAAGATCCCAAGCAGGTATTGGTTGTTTCCTTGGAGGTCTTAGATTCTTAGCCCCTCTGAGGAACTGTCTTAAGAGAGGGTGAGAGAATAAAGGTGGATCAGTGTTGTATTCTGCAGAAATGGCTGAGGCATAGATTTTGATGGAGGAGAAAGAAAGTCAACTGCTTAGCAGTTCAGCCAAATATTGTAGTATTTGAGGTAAATTCAGTTTTCCAGGATCCTGGCCCTTTTTCTCATTCCAGACACAAAAACGTTTCCATTTTGCGGAGTAAGCTTTTCTAGTGGATGGCCTTCTGGCCTCCAAAATGACATCCTGCACCTCCTTGGAGAGTAGGGCCTGTTGTGATGCTAAGGAATCTTCCATGCGGCTAGATTGAGTGTTTTTAGCTGGCTGTGAAGAGTTTTGAAGCTGTGCTGAATCAGAAGAAGAGGCATTAGAGGCAGGGTCCATGGTGGGGAATGCGTCAGGCTCCTCAGGAGTGGGTACCAGTGTTGCCTTGGCCAGTCCGGAGCAATGAGAATCATCTTTGGTCTGTCTGCTCTGGTTTTCAATAGAACTTTGGGCAGCAGAGGAAGAGGTGGGAAGGCATAAACTGTCATTGATGTCCAACTGTAAGAGAGAGCGTCCACTCTCCAGGCCTTTGGATGGAAGATCATTGAGCAGAATTTTGTCAATTGATGATTTTTGTGGGAGGCAAAGAGATCTATGTCTGGCCTTCCCCATTCTTGGATTATTTCTGTAAAAACTTTTGGATGCAATTTCCATTCGTGTGGATCTGTCATATTCCTGCTTAGGTTGTCTGCCAGCGTCTTTTCCTTGCCTGGCAAGTACTGTGCTTGTAGTTCCATTTGCAAGTCCATGGCCATGTTCCGAAGTGACATGGCCAGTCTGCATAGGGGGTAAGAATGTGTTCCTCCCTGTTTGTTTATGTACCACATAACTGTGGTGTTGTCCGTTCTTATCAATAGTTGACCTGGTTGTAGAAGGTCCTTGAAAGCTATAATAGCATTTATTACTGCTAGCATTTCTTTTTGATTGATGTGAAGGTGCTTTTCTTTTTGGGACCATTTGCCCTGAATGCACCGATCTGTCATGTGCGCCCCCCAGGCGTAGTCCGAGGCGTCTGTTGTGATGATTTGATTTGCTTGAGGCTTGCTGAATGGAAGACATGTGTTTGTTTGACATGCTTGAGCCCACCACAGAAATTCCTTTTGCAGACATGGAATTAGTGGTATTATTGTTTCCAAACTGTGGCTGTGTTGAGACCATATGTTTTTCAGGTACCATTGTAGTTTCCTCATATGCAGCTTTGCACATGGGATTAGTAAGATGCAAGATGCCATGAATCCCAGAGCCTGCAGGATTTTCCTTGCAGTCAGCCTGGTGCAATTTGCTAGTGTTCTGAAGTATTGAATTAGTTGCCCCTGCTTCTCTGGCGTGAGGTAGGCCATCTGGGTGTTTGTGTCCAAATTGGCACCCAGGAAAATTATCTTCCGAGAGGGTATTAGCCTTGATTTCTTTTTGTTGACTGTGTATCCCAGAGAGTTCAACAACATTATTACATAAGCCAGATGTTTCAGAAGAATGTGCTTGCTGTCCGCTTTGATCAGGCAGTCATCCAAATAGGGATATATTTGTATCCCTTGAAGTCTGCAGTAGGCAATTACTGATGCCAGGCATTTCGTGAATACTCTGGGTGCAGTAGATAAGCCAAAGGGCAATGCAGAGAATTGATAATGGGTTGAACCTGCAAGAAATCTGAGGTATCTTCTGCAATTTTGTCTGATTAGGACATGCAGGTATGCCTCCTTGAGGTCCAATGTTACCAGCCAAGACTCCTTGCCCAGCATGGGAAGAAGTTGCTGTAGAGTGAGCATCTTGAATTTTGGTACGAGTAGAAATGTGTTTAGGATGGATAGGTCCAAAATAGGTCTCCAATCTTTTCCCTTCCTTGGCACCAGAAATAGCCTGGAATAAAAACCTTGACCTTGCTCGTGCGTAGGTACCTCTTGAATAGCTTTCATGTTTATGAGATCTGTAATTTGCCCTTGTGCCTCTGCCCTTTGATTGTGTGGCAGGTTTGGCATGCCTCTCGTTTTTGGAAGGGTGCGAAAATGGAATTTGTAGCCTCTGTTTATAATGTCCAGGATCCATTTGTCCTTTGTGACAATATGCCAATTTTTTGAAAATAATGCCAGCTTTCCTCCTAAGGGGGCTGCCATTTGAGACTTGGTTGGCATGCAAAGGGGAAAGTCATTGGGTTTGCTTTCTGAAAGATTGCGAGTTATCCTCACCACCTCTTTGTGTAGGAGCTTGCCACTGTCTGCCTCTAAATGATCCTTGGGATTGTCCTCGGCCCCTCGGGCGCCTGTATCTGCCTCTTTGGGGTCTGTCCGTGGCAGGAAAGGACCAGTTTTTGGAAGGCGAATTTCTACTAAAACGTGGGGGTTGTACCTGTAGAAATTCTTTCACAGTTTGCATTGATTTAGCCTTTTCCTCCATTTTCCTTAACACCTCCTCAGCATTAGCACCAAATAGTACATCCTTTTGAAGAGGGGCGTCTAGTAATTTTGCTTTAACATGATCAGGCGAGGCTTGTTCCTTGAGCCAGGCATGCCTACGTATGACTGATCCAGTAACAGCAGCTCTACATGAGGCCTCTAGAGCATCAAAACCACATTGTAAGGTATGCTTACCCACTTGTTCTGCACTATGCATCAAATCCTGCAACTCCTTCAAGTCTGGTTGTTCAGGTTGTGACATTTTACTTTTCAATTGTGATAACAAAAACTGTTGGTATTTTAGCATATGAAACTGACAGTTTAAGGCCCTCATGGATAAGGTAGCCGAGGTATATACACCTTTTTTCCCCACCTTTCTAAGGATCTGGAGTCTCTCTCGGAAGGTAGTGGATTTTTAGCAATGGAGGCCTTAACTCCCTTGGGGCCCTGTGAGATGGTTTCTGTGTCAGCAGCATGGCTTTTGTATAGAAATTGGTGTGAGTCAGGAACCCTGTAGTACCTGTCAGGCTTAACTGGGGCTGGAGGTAGAGAGTCTGGGTTAAGGCAAGCCTCCGACTAAACATCATCTAGGATGTCCAAGACAGGAGGTATAGCCAGAGGCCTGTGCGGAGGTAGCAAGAGAAATTCCCTGAGCCTTTTCTTGGAATCTGAATAATCTTGGCCTTCCCAGTGGAAGTGTTCCCTTAAGGTATGCAAAGTTTCCCCAAATGAGTAATCCTCTTGGGGGGGAGACATAAGGGATGGACTCCTCTGCATCAGAGTCTTCAAAAGGGGAGTAAGAATGTTCCTGATCATCAGAATGCTCTGAAATAATGGAGCCCTGATCAGAGGAGGGGGAATCTTCCTCCACCCTGGGCCTTTTGTCCGGTGGGGGCCGAGAACCTCTGATAAGAGTAATTAAATCCTCAGCCATTTTAAGCATCTGTTTCTTAGGCATGGGGCCTGGAGATGGGCCCTGTGTAGCTGGTCTCTTAGAGTGCATGGTTGCTTTAGACTTTGTGAAAGCCTTGATGGAGAAAGAGGAAGGTCTGAAGACACCTTAAGTGGAGGTGGACCTGTCCACATTCTGAGTTTCAACGCCAAGAGTGGCTTCGGTATCTGTAGTCGGGGTGTAGGCCGAGGAGCCTGCGACCTCGGGCACAGGAGACACCGTCAAAGAAGTGTCGTCAGTAGTCAGGGGCTGTGTAGGCGCCTCGCTGAGAACCGGGCCACGTGTAGTTGGCTTTGGCGTGGTGTCGGTAGAGGCCGCGGACCTCGTGCGTCAGTCCTTGTCTTTGCATTTTTTAGACAAAACCGGAGTTGGAATATCCGACGACATAGTACAGTTAAATGCTTTTCCAAAATAATGCTGGGCGAACTCCGCCCGATGCTTAATAGTGTGTTTGTTGAATGTAGCACAAAAGCGACAGACAGAGATGTCGTGGTCTGGGCCTAAACAAGGTATACAGAGGGAATGGAAATCCTTATGCGGTATTTGCTTCCCACAAGAAATACAATTATTAACTTTGTCTGACATCGGTCTGAGGCAAGAAAAGTTTCCCCAATGGGATACTTGGCTTTTAAGAAGACTTCGGTTTCCAAATTTTCATAATCTCAGGAGCTGGCCGACTGGCACTTGCGAACTGCTTGTGCTTCGGGAACCGTGCGGCAAGAAAGACTGAAGAAAATGGTGTCGGCTGGTTCATTTATACCCCTGTCGCACTGACGTCAGGGAAGATGCGACGACAACCGACGCCGAACCTAGACTTTAGAATTCGGCCGACCGAGGACCCGCCTGATGGCAGGAGAACCCATCTGTTATGACTGTAGCTGTATGCACGATGAACATCTCAGGTACTTTTTGCAAAAATTATATGTCGGCCCTAAGAACGACCCTGCTTTTATGGAAAACTAGAAAGACCTCCCTGCACACAGGGGTCTGTAGTTCTAAAAAGCCTTCTATCTGAAGTGATTGTAAGTAAGAGCAGTCTTCTAATTTGAGGATTTAACGGCTGAGGTAGCATGCTCGAAAGGACGCTGAATAAGCTGTTCCAGAACATACTGCAAGTTCTGTGGAACACTTTCAAATATAGAACTCTTTTAGTAAAAGTGCTTAAAGGCTGCACTAATGCAACAGGAGGACCCTCACAGGTTTGCAGATTAAAATGGCTGATATGTACCTTCACAGATGTATATGCCAAGTCAGATTAGGACAGCTCACTGAAGCATTGCAAAAGATATGGGGGGGGGGGGGTTGACTGTTGCTGTAATAGACAAAAAAACTCTCATACATAGCTAAGCTGGACCTCCTTAGCCTAAGTTTTGGTAGGTTTCAAGACTTATTTTTGGAACCCCCTTCACCGTTTCATCTTAAACATCTGTTAGCCTAAATTTTGTTGAGACAGTTTAATCTTTTTTTTTTTTTTTTTTTTTGCCAAAATCGGATGAGGAGAAAAAAAATCCCTTGGAAAATTTGGAAAAGGAGGGCTGAAAAATCTTAAGAGATTCCTTGACCAGCTTGCCCTTTTCATCACATTTTCTGATCACCTCTACTTTAGAGGGGTCAAACAGTAAATCTCTACCCAAGAGAAACTTCAAAATTTCATGTTCATCGTCTTGGAGGTTCTGAAAATGCAGCTATTCAAACCTACTTAACACAGTACCAGAGGCTATAGCCCTGGAAGAAGTATTAACAGCGTCATACACATACTGCTAACAACGAGTAAGTGAACTGTACAATAAAAGAAATTATATTCAAGCAGATTTTTCCTCACAAAAAGAAACTATAGATAAAACATTCCTCAAACTGTGACAATCTCTCTCCGAATGAACACGAGCCTGATAAATCAAAATTTTGAAAACCAAAATTGCAGAAGTATAAGTTTTTTCCCATACTTATGACATCCTTTTATTTGTCCATCCACACCTCCAAGTTTCTGCCCAGGAAAGAATGAATATTCTCTAGACTAGGTCCTGCCATTTGGAAGCACATACTCACAGAAGTAAAAGCCAAAGATGCTCAAGACCTTTAAATAAATCTACAACTGCAACCATGGTTAACATCAGCCATCAATTCAAGCTCTCAATACTGCATTTATATCCTTACATTTTGTTCTAAATACTAACTGAAGTTGCCCTGTTGTATATATGTACAGAACTCTTGCTTATAAAACTTTTTTTCTCAATATATTTGTTCTTAACTTTTGTTTATTCCCAATGTGTTAGCACTCGCACACTGTGCACTAGGAGTTGCTTTTTCATAATGGCATATCTCTATTTTATTCCCCAGTTTGTACCATATCTATGCTGTTGTTCACAAAGCCTGGGTTGTAGCTGAAAAGGGTCAATGAATCAACCTACCACCCTGACGAACACTAGATAAAATAAATACTCCCCTGTGCTTTTCAAGCCTGTTTAGTTTTAGATCTTGTGCCTGCATTGTTGAGTCACTCTGTTTTTTATGCACCTTAATCCTGCCTTATTTGTAGCATCCCGCCCTTCCTGTGCTCTTACACACACTAATATACTGCACTGTTTCTTTCTCATCCTGCCTGCTTGTCAGGGGCAGCCACGCCAGCATTGTTGAGCCCCTCTTCTATACAATTCCATGTGTTTAAGTACCCACCTTGTGCTCTTGACCACTAACATAGGGCACAGAAGCCTCTTCATTCTGGGTAAACTCATGTATGGCCCACACCTGGGTTTTTGACATGGAATTAGAAATTACTGCCCTGCTGACCGACACGAGCAGACTTAACTTTCTTCTTCCACTCTCCGCCCATATGGACAAGCCTTTCTTTTTCTACAATGAGATCTTCCAGCAAAAGGCAATGGGTCCCCTCAAATTATCTATGGTATGATCCAGTTAATATATAATTGACCATGGGATGGGTAAGGCTAACCTCTAACCAAATGGCATAGATTAATTTGAGCACAAAGAGAAACTGACTTAAAACGTCCAGCAAGGGCAGGTAGCCTAGTATTTACCTATGAACCTGTTATACATCCGGACGTACAGTATCAGGTGCATCCTTCACACAAACCATCTTGAATTTGACTAAACTGCTTCTCATTGTATCCACTCTGAGCATTAGTTTTCACATATTTGTTTCAAACAGTCCCTCGTCTAAACCTTCCCATCAAACTGCATCAGAAGACTAACAAAAATCCTGAGTGAAATCACTAATGTATTCCAAACAGATGGATTTTTGTCACTAGTCTCTAGGTGGGATATCATAGCCTAAACATTCCATTAGCCACACATCTGATGTATGACCTCAGTCCATGAGCATAGGGGTACATAAGCAGATGTTTGCGCATAAATCCTCAAGACTATTTCACCGCCAGCACAAACGCAGGTCTCACACCAGCTGGTCTGATCTTCACATGGTCGATAAAGTTGTAAGCCTTCATGGATTCAGACAAATGCCTCACTGGAGAACCTTATTTTCTTGTTAATCCTCTATCTGTAATTTTGTTGCATGTCAGCTAGAACAGTTGTGTAAACCTACCAAACTACTGCAGTAGCTTTAGCTATATGGGTTATATCCTGCCAAGGTTTACAAGTCACCCAGCTTCCAAAGCTTCAGAGCACCTTCCAGGCACCCAAACCATCAGTCAGCCCAACAAGCTGACTAAAATGGGGTGTATGTTACATCATCGAAAGGCCACATTATCAAATGTCATTTTCATTCACAATACAGTTCACCGAACCATTCTAAATGCGATCGTATTCTAAATGCAATCGTGTTATAGTAGGTATCAGGAAATCTGCCCTTTTCCCCCACTGTTGTGTGATCTCACAGTTGGTAAATATAATTAGTGGGGGTGTAGGGGGCACAGCCCCCACATGGGGATTTTCGACAATGCATGGTCAGTGAAATGCCGTTTGATGATGTGGCCATTCAATGAAATGATATAGACCCACTAAAATGGCAGGTATGGGTGCCAGGCCCTTCACTGCTTTCATGCCAACAGACAGAGGAGGCTGAGCCCTGAAATGACAATGTTATGAACAAAAAAATGTTCCTGACACCCTAGTGTATATACCAGACATTGAAAAACAAAGGGGGTGGGGTGGAGGGAGGGTATTACTACTACAGCAGTAATCATCTAAACAGCTACTGTTACAATACGTTTACACAACAGCACTAGGTTCAACATATTGATCAATGCTGCAGAAAGCCTTAGGTCTACTGGAAGGTTACCACAGACTGCTACATTTGGGTGTTGGAAGGAGAGGGGTACAACAAGGCCATATTTAGACCTAGAGAAAGAATCACGTTTATAAAGGTTTGCAAAGGCATAGACAAAGGACCAAGCTGCTACTTCTAAAATCTAACCCTTTCCAAAAAGCCACAGGTGAAGGCAAGGTCCTGGTAGAGTAGACCTTGACCCTGTCTGGAACACTTTTGTTGTGATGAATAAATAAAAGGTAATAGCCTTAAACAACAGTTTAGAAATGCTGTGTTTTGACACAGGATGTCCCTTCTTTGCATCACAAGAAATGAACTGATCTGAAAGATTTTGTTCTGTCCATATAGTACCAGAGCTGCCTCTGCGCATGCAAGATATTATATTAAGTATCCTTCCTCCCTCATTTTTAGGTTCAGGAAAGAAAACAGGGAGCTCGATAATTTGGCTTAAAGTAAAAATCAGATACTATTCTAGGTATAAAAAATGGATTAAATACTACTTTAGGTATAAAAAGATGGGTTGCAAACTGGCTTAAGGACAGAACCCACAGGGTTAGAGTTGCTGGCGCTGTGTCAGACTCCAAGCCGGTCACAAGTGGTGTCCCACAGGGCTCGGTCCTTGGCCCCCTATTGTTTGGCATCTACTTCTCAGAAGTACAGGCCAACATGGGAGGACTTTGGCTGACAAAGTTTGCAGATGACTGCAAACTGGGCGCCATAGTGGAAAGTGCATCGGACACTGATATCCTTCAGAAGGGACTCACGGAAACAGATAGCTGGTGCCAGAGCCATGGCCTGAAGTTAAACGCCAAAAATGTATAGTCATACCCTTCGGAAAAACAAGGTAACCCCAAGCTACCATATAGGTGGCAATCCACTAAGCACAGAAGAGGTTATCAGGGACCTGGGGACCCAGGTTGACAGTGGCCTTTCTTTTGACACTCACATTGCTAAAGTGGTTAGAAAGACCTTCTACATTGCCCACCTGATCATGAAGGGATTCACATCCAGATCTAGTGAGGTCATTGTTCCCCTGTACTCTTCCCTTATCAGACCAATGATCGAGTACAATGCCCCATTCGGGATGTATCTCACCCGACATCTGCAGCAATTGGAGAGACCCCAAAAGTTCCTCACCAAAAGGATAAAGGGACTCCAAAATCTGTCATATGCTGCCAGATTGAAGAAACTCCAGCTCTATTCAGTCGCATACCGTCTGCTCAGAGGTGACATGTGCCTGACATACAAGGCCATGTGCAAGCCGGAATTAATGGACATGCTCCACCTCAGAAAATCCAAATCCACCAAAACCACTAGAGCAAGCGACTTAAACCTTAGCACGGATATAAATAGGACGTGCTGGAGGGATAGATTTATCACTCAGAGACTCCCTATGCTGTGGAATAAAATCCCGGTCCATGTGAGGCAGAGCACCTCGCTGACTCTGTTCAAGAGAAATCTAAACCTGTGGATGGGAGATCGTAGGTTTACCCCGGGAATCATCTCTGGGTCACTGCTGGACAGAGGCACAACAAACTAATGGGCACAGTATTTTTTCATATAAGGGGTGGCGTAAGCCACAATAATTTGGGCTAGGCTTATAAATGCCTTAGGGCAGATAGCCTAGTATAAACCTATGAACCTATGAACCTAAGAAGCAGCTCCATCTCTCTGTGGAAAATGAGGTAGGGTTGATTCACCATAACATCTTGCAACTCAGATACCCTTCTTGCAGAGATCAGAATAATCAGTAAAACTGTTTTTCATGTTAATAGCCTCAAGTCAGCTGAGTTAGCTGGTTCAAATGGAGCAAGTGTTAGTTTTCTAACATAAAATGAATGTTCTAAGGAGGGACCACGAGTTTTCTTGGATGCCTCTTATCCACAACACCGTTTAAAAAATTTTGACATGACAAAGCATTGAAAAAGGAGGATCCCATGGGCAGACACAGCGAAATCGTTGACACGAATTTTGATGGACTAGTACGAAAGGCCATAGGATAGTAACGTACATGAATGTTGTAAAACCAGAGAAAAACTTTCCCTGAAAGGTAGCTGGTTATATCATTGGCACTAACTAGAAAACATTTTCCATTTGCTAATATACAATTTTCTAGTAGTAGGCTTTCTTGCTTCCATTAGAACCTACTGCACATCCTCAGTAAACAGATGCCTACAAGGAATTAATGTCCTACCATCCTAGCAGTCAATTTAAGTTGATTGGGACTGGGGTGCATCAAACACCCATGTTCTTGAGTATACCCTGTTTGTGAGGAAGCTTGTGGTAATTGCCCCCGGCCATTTCCAAAAGATGGGAAAACCATGGACTAGAAGGGATTCGGGCTGACTGTACAGATATTTGCAGAAGCTCTAGAGTTTTGCTCATATTTTTGGTCAATTTTTCATAAAATTGTGGTTTTCTACCAAATAAGTGGCAAATCACTAAAGACTGACATTAGAAAATAATGACAGAAATTTGAGTTTCAGACTTCATATCCTTCAAAAAATTTGTCCTAATGCAAAACCTGTTATTCTATCAACTTTCTAAGAGCAACATTTAAAACGTGTCACTATTTTGGGCCTTTTTCCCCACTTTTACTTATGGCTTTGTCCATATATCTAGCTCTAACAGGTTGACAGGTGCGGAGTCAGCACAATGATCTTGGGGGATTCCTTTGGAATCTTCAGAAGTAACTTGGAGATCAGTGAAAAGGTAGAAAAACATACAGAAACATTCCTGTCCAAGAAAAAGAAAAGGCATCTCTCTTCAGGCCTTCTTGCATGGAGCCCTGATGCAGAATCTTGCTAGATAATTGTTCAGAAAGGAGGCAAATATGTCTACTTGAAGAAAGTACAGTTGTGTACCTACCATAAATGTAGATGTTAGAGTGTATTCACTGTTGCAGTCATTACAACTGGGTTATCCTGCTGGCAGGCTACCCGCAGTCAGCCCGAGTTCCAAGGTCTAGGTCCGGCGTCGGTTGCTGTCGCCTCCTCCCTGACGTCAGTGCACCAAGGGTATAAAAGATGCAGCAGACGCCATTTTCTTCAGTTTTTCTTTCCCCAGATGTCAGGTGCCCCTAAAGGGGTAGGCTAAATTATGCCAATAAGCTTGTATGCACAAAAAACTACTTTTCCTTCATCTACAAGCAAATACACCACACAGGTTGTATAAAATAGAGAAGTACAGATAAGACTCAGAAAAGAAAAGGGGGATGGTGGGAGAGTAACCCGGACTGCAACAGTGAATACACTCGAACATCTACATTTATGGTAGGTACACAACTGTAATGTTCATCGTGTTTCACTGTTGCAGTCATTACAATTGGGTTGAATCCCAAAGCTAAGGTTCAGAGGCTGGCTAAATAGGATTAGGAGAGGCTATCAGGCCCTGCAGAACTGCAGTGGCAAAGCCTGCCCTGGATTTAGAGTAGAGAGGTAAGTGATAGTGCTTTGTAAACATATGCACTGAACTCAGAGTTGTAGCCTGTAAGATGTCTTTGGTTGGTACTCCTCTGAGGAAGGCTGCTGAAGTGGCTTCTGCTCTGGTTGAATGTGGCATAATGCCCTTAGGCACTGATTTGCCATGCTGTGAATAGCAGAAACAAAAGCAGTGGCCTATCCACTTTGAAATAGTCTGTTTTGAGATAGGATTTCCTTGTGATCCTGCAGCATATGCCACTAGAAGTTGTTCAGTCTTTCTGAAAGCATTGGTTCTGTCCAAGTAGAAGCACAGCTGCCTGTGAATGTCCAAAGAATGCAGAAGTCCCTCACCTTTATTCTGTGGGTTTGAGTAAAAGGTAGGCAAATGAATTGTTTGGTTAAGGGCCACACTGGACACTACCGTAGGCATAAATGTAGGGTTTGTCCTTAGAGAAACCCCGTCAGGATGGAAAATGATACAAGGTTCCATAGCCATGAGTGCCTGTAACTCTGAGACTCGTCTAGCAGAGGTCATTGCTAGGAGCAGAGCTGTTTTCCAGGATAAGAATTTTATATCAGCTGCAGAGGTTGGCTCAAACGGAGGCAGTGTGAGTTTTTCCAAGACATAGTTGAGGTCCCAAGCAGGTACTGGTGCTCTCCTTGGAGGTCTTATGTTTTTGGCCCCGCTGAGGTACTGCCTTAGCAATGGATGGGAAAAAATAGGTGGTTCTATATTGTAATGAGCTGAAATGGCAGAGGCATGAATTTTAATTGATGAAAAGGAAAGGCCTTTATCCAGCATCTCAGTTAAGTATTGCAAAATCTGAGGAATATTTGGAACAGTCGTGTCAATACCTAGTGCCTGGTTCCAAGCACAGAATCTCTTCCATTCTTCTGCAAAAGATTTCTGGTGCTAGGCCTCCTGGCCACCAAAATAACATCCATCACTGCTTTAGAGAGAGGTGCGTCTTGAATGGCTACATTATCCGCCATACTGCCAGGTTTAAGGTCCTGAGTTGGCTGTGCAGTATCTGACTGTCTTGCTGGGTCAATAAGTGAGGAATTTTAGGTAATGTCCAAGCTGGGCATTGAGACAAGCTCTTTAGGAATGGGTACCAGTGCTGGCAGGGCCAGTCTGGGGCAATCAATATCATTTTTGGCTTCTCTTGTCTGACCTTTAAGAGTACCTTGCGGGGGGAGAGGCAGAGGAGGAAAGGCATATACTGTTAGGTTTTCCCAGCTGAAAGACAGAGCATCCACTTTCCATGCTTGCGATAAGTCTTTGTGCAGAATCTCTGTAGTTGGCAGTTGTGAGGGGAGACAAATAGGTTTATGTCCGGGTATCCCAAGTTCCTTGTTATCATGCTGAACACTTGTGGATCCAATTTCCATTCGTGAGGATCCATTAGGTTCCTGCTTAGTTCGTCTACCAGAGTATTTATCCTTCCTGGCAGGAATTGTGCTTGGTAAGTCAGTGCTGTCTCCCACAGGTTCATGGCTAGTCTGCAGAGGGGTTAGGAATACGTGCCCCCCTGCTTGTTTATGTACCACATGACTGTAGTATTGTCCATCTATCAGTAGTTGTCCTGGATGAAGTTGATCCTTGAAGGCTGTCAGGGCATTCTGAACAGCTAGCATCTCTTTTTGATTGATATGTAGATGCATTTGACTTGCGGACCATCTGCCCTGAATACATCTTCCAGCCATATGGGCCCCCCCAGGCATAATTTGATGCATCTGTTGTCAATGTCTGCCTGGCTGTGGGTAAGGTGAATGGCTGTCCCGTGTTGAGGTGACAGGCTTTTTCCCACCATCGAAACTCCTGTTGCAGGCAGGGAATGAGGGTAATTATTGTTTCCAGGCTGTGGCAATGTTGAGTCCAAACACTTTTCAGATACCATTGAAGTTTCCTCATATGCAGTCTTGCATATGGAATTAGCAGTATGCAGGATGCCATTAAGCCCAAAGCCTACAAATTTTTTCTTGCAGATAACTGGGTCTTTGTTGCCAACAATTTGAAATAAGTAGTCAGTTGTCTGTGTTTGTCTGGCGTGAGATAAGCCATCTGGGCAGTTGTATTTAAGCTTGCATCCAGGAATATTATCTCTTGAGAGGGTACGAGCTTGGATTTCTTTTTGTTTACTGTGTACCCTAGACCTGTTAGTAATCTTTTTACAAATGCCAGATGCTGTAGTAGGATGTCCTTGTTCTCTGCTTGAATAAGGCAGTCGTCCAAGTAAGGATATATTTGTATTCCTCTGTCTGCAAAATACAATTACTGGTGCCAAGCATTTTGTGAAGACCCTGGGCGCAGTAGATAAGCATAAGAACAGTGCAGTGAACTGGAAGTGCATTGAGTCAGCTATAAATCTGAGGTATCTTCTGCATGATTGTTTGATTGGGACATGCAGGTATGCCTCTTTTAGGTCTAAAGTCACAAGCCAAGCCTTCTTGCATGGGCAGAAGCTGCTGCAGAGTTAACATTTTGAATTTTGGAATATCCAGGAGTGTGCTTAGGATAGACAGGTCCAGTATTGGTCTCCAGGCTTTGTCCTTTCTGGGTACCAAGAACAGCCTCGAGTAAAATCCTTTGCTCTTGCTGTAGTACTTGCTGAATGGTTCTCATGTCCATGAGGGATGAAACTTGTTTTTGTGCCTCTGCCCATTGATTGCGTGGCAGGTCTGGCATATCGTTTGGCCTTGGCAGGGTGTGAAAGTGGAATCTGTAGCCTTGAGATAGGATATTTAAGACCCATTTGTCCTGGGTGATCATGTGTCAATTTTGTGAAAAAAATGCTAGTTTTCCCCCCCCAAAGGAGCTGCCAGAAGTTAAGTGCTTGGTGCTGGCGGGGGAAGTCATTGCGACTGTTTCCTGTAGGGCTGTGATTTTTCCTCTCTGCTTTTGGAGGTAGAAGCACCCCATTGTTTAGGCCTGTATGAGCCTTGGGGCTGTGATCTGCCTCTGGGGCATCTGTATCTGCCTCTTTGTGGCCTGTTTGACACTGGAAAGGACCAATTCTTTGTAGGCCAGTTCCTGCTAAATCTGGGAGGCTGTACCGGTAAGAAATCCTTCAGTTTGCAAAGATTTAGCTTTGTCCTCCATTTTCTTCAACACATCTTCTGCTTTAACACCAAACAAGGTATCATGTTGTACTGGAGCATCTAACAGCTTTGCTTTAACATGATCGGGCAGATTCTGTTTTTTTAACCAAGCATGCCTCCTAATGACAGAACCTGTAACTGCGGCCCTGCAGGAGGCCTCTAGAGAATCAAAACCACATTGCAAAGTATGCTTTCCCACTTGTTCAGCTGCATGCAATAAATTATTTAATAATTAATTATGGTTTTAATGAATTTTATTAAATATTTTTTTACAAAGTGTATTATTAATTAATTGTTTAATTAGATTATTTGACATGTGTTAATTGATTGTGTATTTAAATAGAGTGAAATGGTTTGTAAGTATTTTCTGATGAAGTCGTATGATGAAAGCGTGTATTAAAGTGTGTTGTACGCTATTTTGACTTGAGTACATCATTTGGTGACATCCATTTATATTTTCCTTTCTCTTTGCCACCTTATACGAACTGGTGCTTTTGGTGGAGTTCGTTTGCTATTTTATTTGCATGCAATAAATCCTGCATTTCTTTGTTTTCTGCACATTCTGAATGTCAACATTTCCTGTTTAAGCTGTGACATAAGATATTGCTAATATTTAAGCATATGAAACTGACAATTTAAAGCTCTTACAGCCAAGGTAGCAGAAGTATAAATCTTTTCCCCCATCTGTCCAGGGCCCTTGAATCCCTATCAGAGGGGATAGGGTTTTTTTGCAGTGGAAGCCTTGACCTCATTGGGACCCTGAGAAATAGTTTCTGTGTCAGCAGCAGGGTTTTTGTAATGAAATTTATAAGAATCAGGAACCCTGTAGTATCTGTCTGGCTTAACAGGAGCTGATGGTAGAGAGTCAGGAGACAGACCGGACTCTGAAAATACATCATCTACAATGTCTAAAACAGGAGGAATAGCAAGGGGCCTGTGCTGGGGTAATAAAACGAAGTCTCTGAGCCTTTTCCTTGGATTCTGAGTAATCTTGACTCTCCCAATGGAAATGCTCCTCATAGTATGCAGGGTCTCCTCAAAAGAATAATCCTCAGGAGGTGAGGCTGAAGGGATGGATTCTTCAGCATCAGAATCCTCATAGGGAGGAAGGGAATATTCCTGTTCAGAAGAGGAATCAGAAGAAATGGAAACCTGATCTGAAGATTCATATTCTATCGCTTGCCTAAGCCTCTTATCAAGAGGGGGATGGGAACCCCTGATCAAAGTAATTAGGTCTTCGGCCATTTTAAGCATCTGTTTTTTTAAGCATGGAGGCCTGTCCAGGAGAATGCTGTACTTGTTTCTTTGTCTTTAGAGCTGCTTTAGTCTTTGCCTTTGAAGCTGAAGATGGCTTTACATATAACTGTGTAGGCCTGAAAACACCCTCAGAAGCAGATGCCTGCTCAGCGGCTCCAGACCCATCTGAGGAAATAGTTTCAGAGTGTCCAATACTTTGAGTTTCCATCGGCCTAGTCGGCTCCACGTGGGAGTCGGAAGCGGCCTGTGGCTCTGAGGTAGCAGGCGTCAGGGGCTGTGAAACCACCTCACTGAGAACCGGCGAATCGATGGCCAGCCTAACGGAAGCCTCGTCGTCTGTTTTGGACCTCGGATGCCTGTTCTTTTCTTTTTCTTTGCGCTTTTTATAAAATCCGGTAGTCAGCTGTTCCGACGGCATTATATAACTGAATCTTCTGCCAAAGTAATGAAATGCAAAATCGTACCAAAGCTTAGTGTGTTGGTTAAATATAGCACAAAACCGACAACTAGCAACATCGTGGTCAGGGCCTAGGCAAGGAATACAGTAAGAATGAAAATCCTTACAAGGTATTTGCTTCCCACAAGAAATACAATTAACTTTTTCTGACATCGGTCTGGAGCAAGAAAAAAAGTTTCCCCAATGGGGTACTTAGCTTTAATTAATACTTCGGATCTGAAATTAGAATTTGAAAATCTCAGGAGTCGGCCAACCGGCACTTGCGAACTGCTTTTGCTTCGGGCACTGTGCGGCAAGAAAGAATGAAGAAAATGGCGTCAGCTGCATCTTTTATACCCCTGGCGCACTGACGTCAGGGAGGAGGCGACAGCAACCGATGCCAGACCTAGACTTTGGAACTCGGGCCAACTGCGGGTAGCCTGCCAGCAGGATAACCCAATTATAATGACTGCAACAGTGAAACATGATGAACACCCCCCCCCCCCAAAAGATGGATCAAATCTTGGAAGACCACCTGATATAGTTTCCATTCATGAGGGTCAACCCTTATCCTGCTCAGCTTGTCTACTACACAATTTTGCTTTGACGGAATGAAAGATTCCTCTACAGTGAGACTGTACTGTGAAGCTCTATCCCAAGCTAACATGGCTAGTTTGCAAAGCGGGTACAACCCACTTCCCCCTTGTTTGTTGATGTGCTACAGGATTGTGGTATTGTCTGTAACAACTTGAAGAGGCCCCAGGGACCAGAGATGATTCAGACAGTTGAGTGCCTTGATCAGGGCAAAAATTTCTTTTAAATTCATCTGTCCTTGGGATTCAAAACAAATTGCACTTTAATCCCTTATGGAACTGCCTCCCAGCAAAGTCCAAGGCATCTGTGATGAGACTGACTGAGGAAGAATGTGTGTGCGGTGTTTAGCCATGGTGACTGGAGCCTGGAATTTCACTTAGGAAGAAGGGGAGACCCAGATTTGAAAAAAAAAAAAACAAAGGATGTTGGTGCTGGGACCAAAAGACAACTCAGATAACATTGTATCTTTCTCGGGGGCGGGGGGGGGGGTCTTGCTATGGGTATCATGAGAATCATTTGACACCAAAACCCTGATGTATTCCCTCACAGTGACCAAAGTCAGAGTTGAAAATTATACAGGTCTAGTTTTTTCCTATGGAAGAAATGCTCTTTGAACTGAGGTGTCTGACACCCCAGGAACACAATCCTGTGTGGAGTAGTCAAAGTAGACTTGGAATCCCAGTTTGTGCAAGAGATCTCTCACCCAAGTGACAGATTCCTGATATTTCAAAAAAAAACTCTGCAAACATAAGCAGGTCATCTACATATGGAACATATGGATACCGTGGTAGCCTGCAAGGAGTTATAGCTGGAACTTGACATTTTGTGGACACACTTGGTGCAGTGGCTCAACCAAAGAGCTAGGCAGAGAGCTGATAATGTAATCCAGACGTACAAAACCTTAAATGCCTGAAGTCTGGATGAACAGGGATGAGACAAGTATTTTTTAAATCTACTTTAACCAAGAAACTTGAAAGAAGAGGAGGTAACATTGTGAAGTGACATCCTTCTGAATTTGGTTACTATCACAAACAGGTTTAGGAAAGAAAGATCCAAAACTGGTCTCCAAACATTTTCTTTCTTTGCTACTAAACCATCCGTGAATACAAAAACATTTCGACCTGGTAAGGAGGAACAGGTTCTATCACTCCCTGAGGCAGCATGTGACTGACAGGTGGAAATTGCAAAGGGGGGGTCCTGAATTCTTTTTTGGATGCCCTTTGCCAATTCTTCTTAAACATCTGTTTACCCACATTTTGTTGAAACTTTTTTTTTTTTTTTTTTTTTTTTGCAAAAACAGTTTGAGGGATTAAAGAATCCCTTAGAAAACTAGGCAAAAGAGGGATGAAAAACCTTGGAGAGATTCCCAGTATCAACTTATCCCTTTCATCACACTTTTTGATCATGATCACCTCCGCAGCAGATGAGCAAAAAAACAAAATCTCTATTCAAAGCAGAATTTAAAATCTCCTCTTTAACATCACCTTGAAGGTTCTGAGAAAACAGCCAGGCAAACCTCCTCAGAAAGTACAGTTGTGTACACTTACCATAAATGTAGATGTTCAAGTGTATTCACTGTTGCAGTCACTACATTTGGGTGATCTGCATGCAGGTAGCCCTCAGTCGACCTGATTATCAAAGTCTTGGGTCCTGCGTCAGTTGCTGTCTCATCTTCCATGACGTCAGGTAGACAGGGGTATAAAGCATGCAGCCGAAGCCATTACATCAGTTTTTCTTGCCCCAGATCTCCCCCATAATGGGAAGCAATTATATACAAGGTTACACCTCCAACAAAAAGCAAATACACCAGAAAGCTTAAAGTATAGTAAACAAAAAGAGAGGTATAGTCAATAGAAGTCAGGGGGCTGGAGGGAGGGTAACCAGGACTGCAACAGTGAATACACTCAAACATCTACATTTATGGTAAGTGTACACAACTGTACTATGTTCTTCATGTTTCACTGTTGCAGTCATTACATTTGGGTAGATTCCCAAAGCTAAGGAAGGGAGGAACCAATTAGAGAGCATAAGGACTAGCTATTAGGCCCTGCAAGACTGCAGTGGCAAAACCAGCTCTGGATTTAGAAAAAATTGGCAAGTGGTAATGCTAGGTAAAGGTATGCACAGAACTCCAGACAGCAGTTTCTAGGATGTCCCTGGTAGGAACACCTCTGCGAAAGGCTGTAGAAGTAGATGCAGCCCTGGTGGAATGGGGTCTTATTCCCCTGTGGGGTAGGTTTTCCATGGTGCTTATAGCAGAAATTAATGAAACGGCCTATCCACTTAGAAATGGTTTGGCTTTGAAATGGCCTTCCCCTTTGCCCCTGCAGTAAATGCAACCAGCAGCTGTACAGATTTCCTGAGAGGCTTAGTCCTGTCCAAGTAAAATCTAAATTGTTTGTGCACATCCAAAGAGTGCAGTATTTGTTCCCCTTTGTTCTGTGGATTAGAAAAAAAAGGTTGGCAAATGAATGGATTGATTAAGGGCCACACTGGATACGACCTTGGGCATAAAGGAAGGATTGGTCCTGAGGGACACCCTGTCCGCATGAAAGATGATGAAAGGCTCCACTGCCATGAGGGCCTGTAATTCAGACACCCTTCTTGCTGAAGTGATGGCAAGGAAGGAAGGCTGTTTTCCAAGAAAGGAATTTCAACTCTGCAGTTGCAGCTGGCTCAAAGGGAGGTAGAGTGAGCTTTTCCAATACAAAGTTAAGGTCCCAGGCTGGAGTAGGTGCTCTCCTGGGTGATCTTAAGTTTTTTGCCCCTCTGAGGAATTGCTTCAGTAGTGGATGAAAGAAGACGAGTGGCTCTGCACTATAATGTGCTGAAAAGGTTGAGGCATGAATTTTAATGGAAGAGAAGGAAAGGCCCTTGTGAAGCATCTAGGTTAAGTATTGAAGAATATGCAGTAAATTGGGCACTGTTGTGCCCATTCCTTGAGTTTGGCTCCAGAACAGAATCTTTTCCACTTTTCAGCATAGGATTTTCTAGTACTAGGTCTCCTTGCCTCTAGAATGACATCCATCACTTGCTTACTGAGGGATGGTAATGGAGAGCTCAGTTAATTAGTCAGGCTGCAAGGTTCAGGGTTTGAAGCTGGGGGTGCAGAATCTGGCCCTCCTGCTGGGACAGCAGGGAAGGGGTCTGGGGCAGGTGCCATGGTTCCAGCAGTGACACACTGCACAAGAGGGTGTGACAGTGTTGGCATGGCCAGTCTGCTGCAGTCAGTATTGTCCTTGGTTTGTCCTGTTTTATCTTTAGTAGAACTTTGGAGAGGAGAGGCAGAGGGGGAAAGGCATAAACTGATGGATTTTTCCAGGTGAAAGACAGGGCACCCACTTTCCAAGCTTGTCTGTGGGGAGTTCTTGTGCAGAATTTGTCCAACTAGTAGTTCTGAGGGGAGGCAAACAGGTCTATCTCTGAGCTCCCCCATTTGTTTCTCAAAATGTTGAATCTCTTTGGTTCTAGTTTCCACTCATGTGGGTCCATGCGATTTCTGCTTAGGTCATCTGCCAGTGTATTTTGCTTGCCTGGCAGGAATTGAGCTTGTAGGTGCACTTGGTAGCTCAAGGCTCTGTTCCACAGAGCCATGGCTAGTCTGCAGAGAGGGTATGAGTGGGTTCCCCCCTGCTTGTTTATGTACCACATAACAGTGGTGTTTGTCCGTCCTTACCAATAATTGTCCTGGAAGAATGTGGTCCTTGAAGGCTGTCAGAGAATTCTGGACAGCTAGCATTTCTTTTTGATTGATATGCAGGTGCATTTGACTCTGTTTCCATTTGCCCTGAATGCACTGCCCTGCCAAGTGAGCCCCCCATGCATAGTCTGATGCGTCTGCTAGGGTTTGGGCGGCAGGGGGTAGAGTGAATGACAGTCCCTTGTTGTGGTGGCAGGACTCTGCCCACCAAAGGAACTCTGTCTTTACACAAGGAATGATAGGAATCATTGATTCTATATTCTGAAAATGTTGACACCATAAGCTTTTTAGATACCATTGCAGTTTCCTCATATGCAGTCTTGCATATGGAATAAGTAGAATGCAAGAGGCCATGAACCCCAGGGCTTGCAGTATTTTCCTTGCAGATAGCTGGGTCTTTGTGGCCAGTAGTTTGAAGTACAAATGAAAATCTTTATGAGGTATTTGCTTTCCACAAGAAATACAATTGTTAACTTTTACTGACATCGGTTTAGAGCAAGAAAAAGGATCCCCAATGAGGTACTTGGCTTAGTTGAAGACTTCGGAACTGAAACTCGAAAATGAAAATTTCTGGAGTCGGCTGACCGGCACTTGCAAACTGCTTCTGCTTCGGGCACTGCACGACAGGAAAGACTGATGTAATGGCATCGGCTGCATGCTTTATACCCCTGACGTCATGGAAGATGAGAGGGCATCCGACGCAGGACCCAAGACTTTAATATTCAGGCCGACTGAGGGCTACCTGCAGGCAAATAACCCATATGTAATGACTGCAACAGTGAAACACGAAGAACATCTTCAGGTTGTATAAAAATATAAGTTTAGGAAATCAGAAATGATGAAGCCACTGCTTCTTAGTTACATCAGCCCCAAACTTGAGTATGGAATAACAATATATAAATCTCATGGAATAACAATATATAAATCTTATAAGAAAACAAGCACAAGTAAACTGGAAAAGAGTATAGCGAAAATATACCAAAGGCATCCATGGATGAAAACATTTAAGTTATTATGAAGGACTAAAATATCTGAAATTGTACAATGTCTCAGATATTTAAGTGGACACTTTATTCAGCTATATAGGGCATTTAATGGCAACTACCTCTGGGAGTGTTTGTGGTTATCAAGTACTAGTACAGAATCAGACAATCTATGTATAAGATTCTACAGAAATGAAGTGTGCTAATTGGTTCTCTGAGAGAACAGCTGATGCATGGAACGGACTACCAAATTACATTAAAGCAAGCACTAGCTTAGACCGTTTTAAGAACAGCCTGAAATTATGGAAAACGAAGTTATGTACTCACCATAACGTTCCATGTGAATTGTCCATCTCGCCTTCATTCTTACTGGTGGGTTCAGAACCGATCCTCTTTTCCGACTTGGCCGCTTTCAAAGCTTGAGGTCTCCAAACTAGCTCATGACTTACTCCCTTATCCCACAATGCTCTGTGGCATTCTCCAGATCTTATTTGCTGGTATACTAAATACGGCATATAAGGAAACATCTTTTAATCTATCTCACCAGGAAAACCAGAAGAGGGTCAGAGAGCTAGAGATGCCAATTAGTAACTACTTGATCCTCCAGGAGTCAAAGGCTGGGGGGCAGGAGGGTGGAACGTAAGAATGAAGGTGAGATGGACAACTCACATGGACCGTTATGTTGAGTACATAACTTCTTCATGTGATGTTGTCCTATCTCGCCTTACTGGTGGGGACAGCGTCCCTAGCACCATCTTTCTTGGGTGGCTCATGGGAGAACATTCTTCAAAAATGTGGACCCAAAGAAGGCCCTGTCCCTGGAGGCCAAATCCACTTTGTAATGAGTGATGAAGGTATGAGGTGTTGCCCATGTTGCTGCAGCACAGATTTTCTCAACTGGAAGTTTCACACGAAAGGCTGAAGAGGTAGACAGCCCTAGTAGAATGAGCTCTTATTTTGCCTGGAAGTTGTTTGTTTACAAATTGGTAGATGAACATGATGCAATTTGACAACCATCTGGAAAGAGTAGATTTCACTACCGGAGCATCTTTTTTACAGTCTGAAAAAGATACAGTTCGTCAGTGTTCCTGAGGTCCTTTGTTCTGTGCAAGTAGAAGCGTAACTGTCTGTGTCCATTCAGTACGTGTAGCATACATTCTGCCTTATTTCTATAATTGGGGAAGAAAACTGGTAAGAATATAGACTGGTTTTGATTTGATTCAGAACATATCCTGGGTAGGAAGGAAGGGTTTATACAGAGAGAAACTGTCCTTATAGAACAGTATAAGGGGGGGGGTTGATAGATTATGCTTGTAGTTCTGAAACACATCTGGTTGAAGTGATCGCTACTAAGAGCTGTTTTCCATGTTAAGAACTTTAGATCACATGATGAAGCAGGTTCGAAGGGGGAAAGGATTATGTGAGAAGACAAAATTTAGATTCCATGGAGAAAGAGGTGTTTTTTTTTTTTTTTTAACAGATATGTACCTCTCAAGAAGGCTCTACAAAGCCTGTGGGACATATTTGGACGTCTGCCTCCAACATGGAAATTAGAGATTGCAGCTAGTTGAACTCGAATGGTAGCTGCAGCTGCCCCTCCTCAAAAAGCTTTGCTAAAAATTCCAATATGGAAGGCAAGGGTGCAAAAAAGGGGTCAAGATTATTTTCTGAAGCCCAGGAGGTAAATCTTTTCCAACTGCTGAGATATAGCCTTCTCGTAGAAGCTTTGTGAGAAGAAATCAAGGTGTGTCGTACTGAAGGTGAAAGGTATGGTAGCCTGGCTATGGTTGGAATCAGAGCAGCTATGCTGTCAACATGAAGGTTTGCAGAGATGGATGGAGCGTGCCCAATGGGTGTGTCAGAAGGTCCAGAACTGGGTCCAAAATCCAGGGCTCCTCCTGAGGCTGAGGCCACAAGAAGGGGAACCAGATCTGACGAGGCCAGTATGGGGCAAGAAGTATTAAGGCGCTTCCTAATGCACTGGCTTTCTGAAGAAAGTACAGTTGTGTACCTACCATAAATGTAGATGTTCGAGTGTATTCACTGTTGCAGTCATTACAATTGGGTTGAATCCCAAAACTAAGGTTGGGAGGCTGGCTAAATAGATTAGGAGATGCTATCAGGCCCTGCAGAGCTGCAGTGGCAAAGCCTGCCCTGGATTTAGAGTAGAGAGGTAAGTGATGGTGCTTTGTAAAAGAATGCACTGAACTCCAAGTTGGAGCCTCTAAGATGTCTTTGGTTGGTACTCCTCTGAGGAAGGCTCCTGAAGTGGCTGCTGCTCTGGTTGAATGCGGCCTAATGCCCTTAGGCACTGTTTTGGCATGCTGTGAATAGCAGAAAAGAATGCAGTGACCTATCCACTTTGAAATAGTCTGTTTTGAGATGGGATTTCCTTGTGATCCTGCAGCATATGTCACTAAAAGTTGTTCAGTCTTTCTGAAAGCATTGGTTCTGTCCAAGTAGAAGCGTAGCTGCCTGTGAATGTCCAAAGAATGCAGAGGTCTCTCACCCTTATTCTGTGAGTTTGGGTAAAAGGTAGGCAAATGAATTGTTTGGTTAAGAGCCACACTGGATACTACGTTAGGCATAAATGTTTGGTTTGTCCTTAGAGAAACCCTGTCAGGATGGAAAATGATGAAAGGTTCCACAGCCATGAGTGCCTGTAACTCTGAGACTCGTCTAGCAGAGGTTATTGCTAGGAGCAGAGCTGTTTTCCAGGATAAGAATTTCATATCCGCTGCAGAGGCTGGCACAAACGGAGGCAGTGTGAGTTTTTCCAAGACATAGTTGAGGTCCCAAGCAGGTATTGGTGCTCTACTTGGGGGTCTTATGTTTTTGGCCCCTCTGAGGTACTGCCTTAGCAATGGATGAGAAAAAATAGGTGGTTCTGTATTGTAATGAGCTGAAATGGCAGAGGCATGAATTTTAATTGATGAAATGGAAAGGCTTTTATCCAGCATCTCAGTTAAATATTGCAAAATCTGAGGAATATTTGGAACAGTCGTGTCAATACCTAGTGCCTGGTTCCAAGCACAGAATCTCTTCCATTTTTCTGCATAAGATTTTCTGGTGCTAGGCCTCCTGGCCTCCAAAATAACATCCATCACTGCTTTAGAGAGAGGTGCGTCTTGAATGGCTACATTATCTGCCATGCTGCCAGGTTTAAGGTCCTGAGTTGGCTGTGCGTTATCTGACTGTCTTGTTGGGTCAATAAGTGAGGAATTTGAGGTAATGTCCAAGCTGGGCATTGAGACAAGCTCTTTAGGATTGGGTACCAGTGCTGGCGGAGCCAGTCTGGGGCAATAAAGAAGTTATGTACTCACCATAACGTTCCATCTGAGTAGGTACCTTCATTTGTCTGCAACTTGTGGGTATCGGATCCGAGCTGGCAGCTTTCCAAGCTACAAGATCCGAGCTCCTAGCTCCTCCCCCTACCCATAATCCCCTGCTACCTGCTGTATTACCTCAGATAGACTTTTTTGCCTGATCACCCAACTAATAACCTCGAGAGAGGAATACACCATATCTAATCTCCTGACAAGAAACTTACAGGTGACCAGAAAATCCCGAAAAGGTTTGGGGGATGGCGGGGGGTCGGTTGCAGACAAATGAAGTACCTACTCAGATGGAACATTATGGTGAGTACATAACTTCATCTGAAGTAGTTACTTCATTTGCTCTGCAACCTGTGGGACAGAGTCCCCAGCTACTCAAGAAAAACCTGAGTGGCCTTCACGGAAGGATATTCCGAAGCACTGTGGAGCCAAAAGAAGCCCTGCCTCTCGAAATCATATCTAGTTTATAATGAGAAATGAACGTATGAGAAGGGGACCAAGTAGCTGCTGAACATATGTCGTTCAAGGGAACCCTGGACCAAAAGGCTGCTGAGGTGGCCACAGGCCTTGTAGAATGAGCGTGAATTCCAATAGGGGCTTGTTTGCCTGACGATATGTACCTGTGAATTATGCACTGACAGATCCAATTTGCTACGGTCACTTTGGAAATGGCTTTACCCATAGCTGATTTTGCAAAGGATACAAACAACTGGTCCGTCTTACGAAAATCTTTAGTTCTGTGCAAGAAGAAACATAGTTGTCTGTGTACATCCAGTTTGTGCAACTTGTATTCCCCTTTGTTCTGAAAATTTGGGAAGAACACTGGTAAATTTATTGATTGATTAATATTTGACTATGAAGCCACCTTAGGTAAGAAAGACTGGTTAGTCCTGAGGGACACACTATCCTTGTGAAAAATAAGGTAAGGGGGTTTCATACACAGAGCTTGAAGTTCTGAAACCCTCTTGGCTGAAGTAATAGCCACTAAGAAGGCCATTTTCCACGACAAGAACTTTAACGGAACCGAGGCCGCAGGCTCAAAGGGTGGACTTGCCAGGGCTTGTAAGACTAAGGTCAAACCCCATGGGGGCACCACAGTTTTCACAGGCGGCTTCAAAAGAAAGATGCCCCGCAAGAAAGTTTTGCATAATTTTGTAGATGCCAAGGACCCTAAGCCATCACCTACATGAAAATGGGAGATGGCTGCCAACTGCACTTTAACAGTAGAAGCACTTGCTCCCTGCCGAAAAACCAGCGACAGGAAGTCCAGAATAGTCGGAATAGGAACTGTAAATGGGTCCAGGCCCTTGTCTTTAGCCCAGATGGAGAAACGTTTCCATTTACTATTGTAAAGTTTTCTGGCTGACGGCTTATGAGCCGCGACCAGTATGGCCTTAACAGGAGAAGAGATACCGTGAATCCTAGCCATCATTGGAACTGGATCAACCAAGCCGTAAGCTTGAGGTTCACCAGGTTTGGGGTTTGGCAACCCGCAGGATGTGAGATCAGGGCTGGAATGGGATTCAGAATCCATGGAGGAGCCACACTGCGAGACCGCAGATAGGAGAACCAGATCTGTCGAGGCCAGAATGGGGCTATGAGGATAACTCTGCTCCCCAACCGACAGGCTTTCTGTATGAACTTTATCATAAGCGGGAGGGGGGATAAGCATAAAGGAGACCGGGAGGCCAAGCATGAACTAGAGCGTCTCTGGGATTCTCCCCATTGGGGGGAAGTATTGCGAAGAACTCGCTGCATTTTGTGTTTAATGGAGAAGCAAAAAGATTGCAGTGAGGCCAACCCCATTGGCAGAAGATCTGCTTCGCAACAGATGGATTGAGAGACCACTCGTACGGAGTGAGAAGTACTCGACTCAGTTTGTCCGCTAATATGTTGGACCGACCCGGAATGTGCGTTGCTACCAGAAACTGGTTGGTGGATATCGCCCATTCCCAAACTCTCATAGCCTCTCAACAAAGGGGATAAGACCTGGTTCCTCCCGGTTTGTTTATGTACCAGACTACTGACATATTGTCCGTCTGGATTGCAATAGACCCCAGAGGGAGAAGGTCATGGAGAGCTTGCAACGTCAAAAGCACCGCCCTCATCTCTAGGACACTGATATGCAAAGCGGTCTCTAGGGACGTCCACGTGCCTTGGACGGATCTGCCTGAACAATGCTCCCCCCACCCGAGGTGAGAAGCGTCCGTGGTCAACGTGGCTTGGGGCGGGGGGATCACAAAGGGTCTCCCTTCTCTGAGTTCCCGCGCATGGAGCCACCAAAGAAGGAGTCCTTGCAAACTCTGCTCAGTGGTATCGGAGTGTTCAATGGGTGGAGTGATAGGGACCACTGAACTTGCAGGGTCCACTGCAATATCCTCATTCGCAGGCGAGCGTGAGGGGAGAGACCGATCGCTGCTGCCATAGACCCTAGTGCCCTCAGGACTAACTCCGCCGGTGGGGCAGGACTCTGAAGGGCTAATATTTGATATGACAAGCTGCTCAGCCTGTCTGAAGTTAGGGTAGCTCGAGAAATACAGGTATCCAATCTGGCCCCTATGAATTCCAGGACCTGAACGGGGCACAGAGAGGATTTCTGCAGATTTATTGAGATGCCTAAGTTGTGGGCAAGAGTCAGAGCATAACCTCTTGCCACACAGAGTTGATGCCTGTTGGCGGCGGTAAGGAGCCAGTCATCTAGGTATGGGTAGACCTGAATGCCCTGAAGTCTCAGGTGGGCTGTAACCACTGCCATGACTTTGGTGAACACCCTGAACTGATCATGACTGGCCACCAGCCGGAAGCGGAGAAACCTTCTGGATTGTCTGTCCATCGAAATGTGGTAGTATGCATCCTTGAGGTCTATAGAGCACATCCAGTCGTTCTCCCGCAGAAGGGGGAGAATTGATTGGAGGGTGACCATCCGGAATTTTTCCTTGGGAATGACTAGGTTCAGAGCGGAAAGGTCTAAGATGGGTCTTGGGTCCCCCGTTTTCTTTGGCACCAAAAAGAACCTGGAGTGATAACCCAATCCGGACTGATCTGGGGGGACGGGCTGGATGGCTCTTTTTTCTAGCAACTTCGATACTTCTGAAGCCGCTGCCTCCCTCTGATCGGGTGGTACATCGGGGAGGCGTCTGGTCTTGGGGGGAAGGTTTATGAAGAGGATGGAATAACCTCTGGATATGATATGGAGCACCCATCGATCTGTCGTAAGGGACTCCCAATTTGACAGGTGCGCCATCAAACGCCCCCCCGACTGCCTCCAGAGAAGGACAGTCGGGCAAGCATTCAGGGCAGCTGCGCGGGTCTGTCCGAGAAAGGTTCTCTAGACCCGAAGTTATGTGGTTCCCCCTCTGCCTCTGGGCGGGCGTCCACCCTGTCCTCCTCTGCCTCTACAGGACGCGGGGTCCGAAGCTGGATGGGATTGCTGAGACTTGCGGAACCACAGCTTTTGTCCTTTGATTCCTAGAAAAGGATTGTTGGGGATTAGAGAAGCGGACTCCAATGGCAGACAGCGTCTTCCCGTCCTTTTCACTTTGGACCAGCGTATCGCAAACGGTCTTGCCGAAAAGCGAAGATCCAAAGGGAGCGTCCACGAAGGACGCCTTGAAGGGATCCGCGAAGTCGTAAAGACGGAGCCAGGAGTGACGTCACAAGACCCCGGCTCTGCTGGCCCTAGCGGCTCCCTCCGTTGCATGGGAGAGAAGCCACATAGACGTGTTAGAAATGGATTTTAGAGTGGCCATCCGAGTTGAAAAAACATTCTCGTCTCTGACCAATATGGACTCCGGGGGGGGCTGCAGCGTACTCTTTAATCAAGTCTCGCTGTAGCCTGATGGTATGTGCCATATAGTTCAGCGCCCTTATCGAGAAGGTCGCTGAAGCAAACATCCGCTTCCCAATGTCGTCCAGTGCTCGAGATTCCTTATCTAGCGGGTGGACCGAAGAACTCGCCTGTGCGAGTTCTTTCTTGGTGGCAGCCGCCACCAACATGGCATCAACGGGAGATCCCTTGGCCCAAGACTGCCTATCTGTAGGGGGGTTAAGGACTTTATCAGGATGCCTAGGAACTGGCTCCATGGTGTCGGGCTCCTTCCACGCCCTGGTAGTAATTAAGTCTACCAAGGGGTCAGCCAGAGGACACCCAGGAGGTAGATGGGCCTGCCTCAAACGCCTACAGGAACACGGATTCATTCACGGAAGGTTTTTGGGCAGACCACCCCCCTGTAATACTCAACATTTCCATTATGTCTCGGGGGGGGGGGGGGTGACCATGGGGAACCTTCCCCTTCATCTAAATCCTTGTTGGTGGTAACGGACTCAGGGGAGTCCAGGTGCCTCCTTTTACACCTACGTTTACGAGGGACCTCCTTGGTGGGGCTATCCAAAGAGGGCTCGTCCACGGGTTGTTGTTCCTCCAAGGGAACTAGCTGGAGGGCTTAAGCAGGCTGTCCAGATGGTCGGATGATGGAGGAAAGACCCACATGTGGGGGGGGGTACGGGAGGATCCGAAGCCCGGACCAGGGACCTGGAGGACCTCGACAGTACCCTCTCCACTACCTCAAAAGCCGAAGGAGAACTACTCTTGCCAGGCTCTGAAAGCATCAGCTCCAAGGTAGGGATCGGGGTTGGGGCCAATGCAGTCGGCGCTGAGAGGTGCGCTCCAAACCCAGCGGCGCCGAAGACACACCAACTCCCCCGGATCCGACGCTCAGCCCTCAGCCCTGAGAACTCTGATCCAACACGCTCGAGAGTATAGTCGGCGAAGAGACCAGCGCTATCGGCGCTGACAAATCCCCGGCTCCGAAAGGGCCCAGATCCGACGACTCCGAGACCCGAAAATGAGTCGGAGAAGGAGTGATCGGAGCAAAAATGGGGGCCGCACTCCCTCCCGGGGGGGGGGCAAGAGCACCCCCATCTGCATTTGGGTCTGTATGAATCGACACATCATCCGATTCATGTCCGCTTCGGTGAGGCTTATGGTCGATCGAGGGAGACCGGTCTTCCTCTGGCGAAAAGCTGGGCGAACGGAGCCGAGAGGGGGAGGATCCGGAGACCCTCGAGGGAGACTTAGTCTGTTTAGATGGCGGGGCTGAGGGTTGAGTCTCAGCCCGCCTTTTATGGGATTTGTGCCCTTCCTTATCCTTGTGCCTCTTCTCTCTGGAGGAAGAGGCACCAGCATCACCCGTGCTTGAACCAAAAAAGAGGGAGGTTGAGTCCTGGGCTGAGCAAGGGGCGCAGAAGGCACCGGGGCTGCCGAAGCAGCCTGAGCGGGAAAGGAAGAAGAAGCCGATTCCTGGGGCAACTTTAACCCCCGGGTGCTTGGGTATAGGAAGAATAAGCTGATCCTGGGGGGAAAGGCCACACAAATTTGGCAGGCCATAGATAAATGGGCCACCCCCAGGCATAAAATGCACTGAGTGTGGCCATCAGCCGGTGAAAGCTTATGGCCACACTCAGTACACTTCGAAAAAAACGGCTTTGGACCCTTCAGCCATTTTAAACACACACACACACTCACACCCAAACACTAAGGGGGGGATGGGTGTCACACAGAGGAACAACTAACTACGAGAAAAACTAACTAAACCACCGAAATAAACCCAGGGGCACAACACACACATACACTACAACTTCACAAAAACGCTAGAGAACAAAAAAGGATTTTAACAAGTAATCTCACCAAAGCCGGGAGCTCTTCAAAAGATAGCTACTTCAGCCGCGGCAAAAAACGATCTGAGGTAATACAGCAGGTAGCAGGGGATTATGGGTAGGGGGACGAGCTAGGAGCTCGGATTTGTAGCTTGGAAAGCTGTCGAATCGGATCAGATACCCAGAGGTTGCAGAGCAAATGAAGTAACTACTTTCAGATAAGTATCATTTTTGGCTTCTCTTGTCTGACCTTGAGGAGTACCTTGGGGAGGAGAGGCAGAGGAGGAAAAGCATATATGGTTAGGTTTTTTCCAGCTGAAAGATAGAGCATCCACTTTCCATGCCTGCTTGTGATAAGTCCTTGTGCAGAATTTCTGTAGTTGGTAGTTGCGAGGGGAGGCAAATAAATCTATGTCCGGGCATCCCCAGTTCCTTGTTATTATGCTGAAGACTTGTGGATCCAATTTCCACTCGTGGGGATCCATAAGGTTTCTGCTTAGTTCGTCTGCCAGAGTACTTATCCTTCCTGGCAGGAATTGTGCTTGCAGATGTACTTGTTACGTCAGTGCTGTGTCCCACAGGTTCATGGCTAGTCTGCAGAGGGGGTAGGAATGTGTGCCCCCTGCCTGCTTATGTACCACATGACTGTAGTATTGTCAGTCTTTATTAGTAGTTGTCCTGGATGAAGTTAATCCTTGAAGGCTGTCAGAGCATTCTGAACAGCTAGCACCTCTTTTTGATTGATATGTAGATGCATTTGACTTGCAGGCCAGGTGCCCTGAATACATCTTCCTGGCATATGGGCCCACCCAGGCATAATCTGATGCATCTGTTTGTCAATGTCTGCCTGGCTGTGGGTAAGGTGAATGGCTGTCCTGTGTTGAGGTGATAGGCTTTTGCCCACCATCAAAACTCCTGCTGCAGGCAGGGAATGAGGGTAACTATTGTTTCCAGGCTGTGGCAATGTTGAGTCCAAACACTTTTCAGATACCATTGAAGTTTCCTCATATGCAGTCTTGCATATGGAATTAGCAGTATGCAGGATGCCATGAAGCCCAAAGCCTGCAGAATTTTTCTTGCAGATAACTGCATCTTTGTTGCCGACATTTTGAAGTCGGTAGTCAGTTGTCTGTGCTTGTCTGGCGTGAGATAAGCCACCTGGGCAGTTGTATTTAAGCTTGCACCCAGGAATATTATCTCGAGAAGGGTACAAGCTTTGATTTCCTTTCATTTGCTGTGTACCCTAAACCTGTTAGTAATCTTTTTACAAACGTCAGATGCTGTAGTAAGATGTCTTTGTTCTCTGCTTGAATAAGGCAGTCTTCCAAGTAAGGATATATTTGTATTCCTCTGTCTGTAAAATGCAATTAATGGTGCCAGGCATTTTGTGAAGACCTTGGGCACAGTAGATAAGCCAAAGGGCAGTGCAGAGAATTGGTAGTGCATTGAGCCAGCTATAAACCTGAAGTATCTTCTGCATGATTGTCCGATTGGAACATGCAGGTATGCCTCTTTTAGGTCTAAAGTCACAAGCCAAGCCTTCTTGCCCAGCACGGGCAGACGCTGTTGCAGAGTTAACATTTTGAATTTTGGAATATCCAGGAATGTGTTTAGGATAGACAGGTCCAGTATTGGTCTCCAGGCTTTGTCCTTTCTGGGTACCAAGAATAGCCTTGAGTAAAATCCTTGTCCCTGCTCTTGCTGTGGCACTTGCTGAATGACTTTCATGTCCATGAGGGATGAAACTTGTTTTTGTGTCTCTGCCCATTGATTGCATGGCACATCTGGCATACCATTTGGCCTTGGCAGGGTGTGAAAGTGGAACCTGTAACATTCAGATACGATATTTAAGACCCATTTGTCCTGGGTGATCATGTGCCAATTGTTTCCTGTTTGGCTGTGATTTTTCCTCTCTGCTTTTGGAGGTAGAAGCACCCCATTTTGTTTAGGCCTGTATGAGCCTTGGGGCTGAGATCTGCCTCTGAGGCATCTGTATCTGCCTCTGTGGCCTGTCTGACACTGAAAAGGACAAATTCTTTGTAGGCCAGTTCCTACTAAATCTGGGAGGCTGTACCTGTAAGAAATCCTTCAGTTTGCATAGATTTAGCTTTGTCCTCCATTTTCTTTGATTTTCTCCTGCATTTCTTTGTTTTCTGCACATTCTGAATTTTTCAACATTTTCTGTTTAAGCTGTGACATAAGATATTGCTGATATTTAAGCATATGAAACTGACAATTTAAAGCTCTTACAGCCAAGATAGCAGGAGTATAAAATGTTTTCCCCCATCTGTCCAGGGCCCTTGAATCCCTATCAGAGGGGATAGGGTTTTTTGCAGTGGAAGCCTTGACCCCCTTGGGACCCTGAGATATAGTTTCTGGGTCAGCAGCAGGGTTTTTGTAAAGAAATTTATGAGAATCAGAAACCCTGTAGTATCTGTCTGGCTTAACAGGAGCCGGTGGTAAAGAGTCAGGAGACAGACCGGACTCTGAAAATACATCAACAATGTCTAAAACAGGAGGAATAGCAAGGGGCCTGTGCTGGGGTAATAAAAGGAAGTCTCTGAGCCTTTTCTTGGATTCTGAGTAATCTTGGCTCTCCCAATGGAAATGCTCCCTAATAGTATGCAGGGTTTCCCCAAAAGAATAATCCTCAGGAGGTGCGGCTGAAGGGATAGATTCTTCAGCATCAGAATCCTCATAGGGAGGAAGGGAATATTCCTATTCAGAAGAGGAATCAGAAGAAATGGAAACCTGATCTGAAGAGTCATATTCTATCTCTTGCCTAGGCCTCTTTATCAAGAGGGGGATGGGAACCCCTGATCAAAGTAATTAGGTTTTCGGCCATTTTAAGCATCTGTTTTTTAAGCATGGAGGCATGTCCAGGAGAATGCTGTAGTTGTTTCTTTGTCTTTAGAGCTGCTTTAGTCTTTGCCTTTGAAGCTGAAGATGGCTTTACATATAACTGTGTAGGCCTGAAAACACCCTCAGAAGCAGATGCCTGCTCAGTGGCTCCGGACCCATCGGAGGGAAACGTTTCCGAGTGTCCAATACCTTGAGTTTCCAGTGGACTAGTCGGCTCCACGTGGGAGTCGGAAGCGGCCTGTGGCTCTGAGGTAGCGGGCGTCAGGGTATGCGAAAGCGCCGCACTGAGAACCGGCGATAGGCCTAACGGAAGTCTCATTGTCGGTTTTGGACCACTGATGCCTATCTTTTTCTTTGCGCTTTTTGTAAACTACGGTAGTCGGCTGTTAAGACGGCACTGTATAATTGAATCTTCTGCCAAAGTAATCTAATGCAAAATTGTACCTACGCTTAATAGTGCGTTGGTCAAATATAGCACAAAACCGACAACTAGCAACGTCGTGGTCAGGGCCTAGGCAAGGAATACAGTAAGAATGAAAATCCTTAGTAGGTATTTGCTTCCTAAAAGAAATACAATTATTAACTTTTTTCTGACATTGGTCTGGGGCAAGAAAAAAGTTTCCCCAACAGGGTACTTAGCTTTAATGAAGACTCCGGATCTGAAATTCGAATTTGAAAATCTCAGGAGTCGGCCGACCGGCACTTGCGAACTGCTTTTGCTTTGGGCACTGTGGGGCAAGAAAGACTGAAGAAAATGGTATCGGCTGCATCTTTTATACCCCTGGTGCACTGACCTAGACTCTGGAACTCGGGACGACTGCGGGTAGCCTGCCAGCAGGATAACCCAACTGTAATGACTGCAACAGTGAAACACGATGAACATCTTTGGGTATCAAGGGAAGGGGAGGAAAAGCGCATAGGAGACCCAAGGGCCAATCATGTACAAGTGCATCCCTTAGGGACTGTTCTTGGGGGGGGGGGGGTTAGGGCAAAGCAGCTGCTGCATTTGGCGTTCATGCATGTGGCAAAAAAAGGTCACAGCATGGCTGGCTCTACTTCTAGAAAATCATTTCTGCTATGTCTTGATTCAGGGGCCACTCATGGGGCATCAGAATCGCCCTGCTGAGTTTGTCTGCTATCACTTTGGATTTCCCCAGTATGTGCATTGCTATCAGAAAACGTTGGGAAGAGGTTGCCCACTGCCAGACTCTCACAGCCTCCCGATAAAGGGGGTAAGATCTGGTTCCTCTTTGTTAATATACCATATAACTGACATATTGTCTGTCTGGATAGCAATCGTTCCTATTGGAAGAGAGTCTTGGAATGCTTGCAATGTAAGAAGCACTGCTCTCATCTCTAGGACATTCATGTGCAAGTGGGCCTCATGATTCTGCCAAGTGTCTTGGAGTGTTTTTCCCTGATAATCCCCCTTCCCCACCATACCTTGGAAGCATCCGTGGTCACTGTGGCTAACGTTTGAGGAAGAACAAAGGGTCGACCTGAGGTCACCTGAGTGGAGTGGAGCCACCACTGGAGGTTTGTCTTGCAAGATTGTGTTGATATAATCTGGTGTGACACTGGTAGTTCCCACATGGACCACAGAGTGAACAGCAGCCATTGTAAGATTCTCATGTGCAGCCAAGCCAATGGAATTACGTTTATCGCTGCTGCCGTGATGCCCAGTACTTTTAGAACGGTCATTGCCAGAACTTTTACTTTCTTTTTAGAAGGACGGAAATCTGAAGCCGCAAGGTTTGAACTCTTTCCTGGGGCAGCTTTGCCATCATTTTTGTAGTATCTAGATCTGCGCTTATAAAAATGATATACTGAGATGGCAATACGGCAGATTTTTCATAGTTTATTGTGATCCCCAAAGTGTCAGGGTGGTGTCTCATGCTTCTGACAGTAGATGCTTGGTGGTGGTGGTTAGGAGCCAGTCGTCTAGATACGGAAACACTCTGAATCCTAGATACCTCAGGTGAGCCCTAACTACTGCCATACATTTGGTGAACACACTGGGGGCTGTGGTGAGACCAAAGGGCAGAGCTCAAAACTGATGACTGGCACCCAGCCAAAAGCGTAGATGACTCCTGGATGGCCTGTCTATCTTTATATGGTAGTACACATCCTGGAGGTGTATAGAGCACATCCAATTGTCTTTCCCCAAAAAGGAAAGTATCGACTGCAATGCTACCATCTGGAAAGTACAGTTTTGTACCTACCATAAATGTAGATGTCCGAACTGGATAGCATCTGCAGTCATAACAACTGGGTTGTCCTGTCGTCAGGCAGCCCTTCAGTCGGCCGGATTCCAAAGTCCGGGTCCGGCTTCGGCTGATGTCGCACTTCACCCGACGTCATCTCTGTTGGTCTTCGGGTATAAAGGCATCAGCCAACGCCATTTTCCTCAGTGTTTCTTGCCCCAGATGCCAATTGCCCTCCTGGAAGGCTAAAATTTGGATGAATGCCAATGTTTCCAAAAAGGTAGAAGACAAACACAAAAAATAAGTATGTATGTACATATATACAAACAAATACACCATAAGAGACTCCCCCCCCCACCAGCTAGCTATTAGGAGGGTAAACACCCTAGGAGTACCACAGAGGGGAAGGAGGGAGGGTAATCCTGACTGCAGATGCTATCCAGTTCGGACATCTACATTTATGGTAGGTACAAAACTGTACTATGTCCTTCATGGATGCATCTGCAGTCATAACAACTGGGTAGAATACCATAGCCAACTAGGGGAGGAGGAAAAACTAGATTATGGTGTGGTGAGGATCCCTTGCAGTACAGCAGTGGCAAACCCTGCTCGGGATCTAGAATAGAGAGGTAAATTATAATGCTTGGCAAATGTATGCACGGAGGTCCAAGTAGCCGCTTCAATAATGTCTTTGGTTGCCACTCCTCTTAAGAAGGCTGTGGTAGTGGCTGTTGCCCTTGTAGAATGAGGCCTTATGTTCTGTGGAATTGGTTTTCCATGGAAGGAGTAACAGAATCGTATGCAATTTCCTATCCATTTGGAGATTGTCTGTTTGGAAATAGCTTTTCCTTCTCTTCCTGTTGCATAGGCTACAAAAAGCTGGTCAGTTTTTCTGCTACTTTTTGTTCTGTCCAGGTAGTAGCGTAGCTGTCTATGTACATCCAAGGTATGTAGTATTCTTTCCCCTCTGTTTTGTGGGTTGGGAAAGAAGGCAGGTAGGTGGATTGCCTGGTTTAAGGACACTCTGGATACCACCTTAGGCATAAATGTAGGATTAGTCCTCATGGACACTATCTTGGTGGAAGATTAGGAAGGGCTGTACTGCCATTAGGGCCTGAAGTTCAGAAACCCTCCTTGCTGAGGTTATTGCTAGAAGGAAAGCAGTTTTCCACGATAGATGTTGTAGGTCTGCTGTTGCTGCTGGTTCAAAAGGTGCGAGTGTCAACTTTTCTAGCACAAAGTTCAAATCCCAAGCTGGCAATGGTGGTTTCCTTGGAGGTTTTACATTCTTGATTCCTCTGAGGAACTGCCTGAGTAAAGGATGTGAAAAGACAGGTGGATCAAAACTGTATTCTGCTGATATAGCTGATGCATGTATCTTGATGGAGGAATAGGACAGGCCTGTATGTAGAAGCTCTGCCAAGTACTCCAGAATGTTAGCCATATCTATATTTGACACATCTTTTCCTCTTTCAGTACTCCAAATGACAAACCTTTTCCATTTTCCTGCATAATTCCTTCTTGTTGAAGGTCTGCGGGCTTCTAGGATAATGTCTTTAACCCTTTGGGAAAGTTCTGGATTAGTTGCTGCTATGTGATGTTCCATGCAGTCAGTTGCAACGCTTTTAGGTTCGGATGCATGATGCTGTAGTTGTTCTGAGTTAACATCAAAGGCATCAGGGTATTGACCACAAGTTGTTCGAGACATGCTTCTCAGCAATGGGTACCAGTGTTGTCTTGGCCAGTTTGGAGCTATCAGGGTTATCCTTGGACGCTCCTCCTTGATTTTTAGTAATACCTTGTGTATCAAGGGAAGAGGAGGGAATGCATATGCTGTTAGGCCTTTCCAGCTGAAGGAGAGCGAATCCACTTTCCATGCCAGTGGGTGGAATGTCCTTGTGCAGAATTTCTTGAGCTGGTGATTGAGAGGGGAAGCGAATAGATCTATCTGAGGCATTCCCCATTTCTTTGAGATGGTTTTGAAGATGTCCGGATGTAGCATCCATTCGTGGGCATCCGATGTGGTTCTGCTTAACATGTCTGCTAGAGTATTCTCCTTTCCCGGTACAAACATTGCCTGTAACTGGATGTTGTAGCTGAGTGCCAGGTTCCAAAGCTCCAAAGTCATTCTGCATAGGGGGTATGAATGAGTGCCTCCCTGTTTGTTGATGTACCACATGACTGTGGTGTTGTCTGTCCTTATCATCAAATGTCCTTCTTTGAGAAATGGTCTGAAGTTTTGGACTGCCAGTTTTACTGCCAGCATCTCTTTTAGGTTGATGTGCAGGTGAAGTTGATCCTGGGTCCACAAACCTTGCACGCATTTGTCCAACATGTGAGCCCCCCATCCTAGGTCTGAGGCGTCTGTTGTGATGGTCTGATTTGCTTGACAGCTGCGAAAGGGTAGTCCCGGGTTTGACTGGCATGCTTGAGCCCACCATAGGAACTCCTGTTTTAAGCATGGAATTAGTGGAATTTCTGCTTCTAGGCTGTGACTGTGTTGAGACCATAAATTCTTTAGATACCACTGCAGTTTTCTCATATGTAGTCTGGCATGTGGGACCAAGATTATGCATGATGCCATGAAGCCCAAGGCCTGCAGTACTTTTCTTGCTGTTAACTTGTTCTGTTTTGTTAGAGCCAAGAAGTAAAGAGGGAGTTCTTTTTGTTTTTCTGCAGTTAGGAATGCCATTTGTCTTACTGTGTCCAATTCTGCGCCCAAGAATGTCCTTGTTTGGGATAGTATCAGCCTTGACTTTTGTAAATTGACTGTGTATCCCAGTGCTTGTAGCAAGTAAATGACCCTTTGTAAATCTGTTGTCAGCTTGCTTTTGTTGTCCCCTTGTAGCAGGCAGTCGTCCAGGTATGGGTAAATTTGAATTCCCTGTAGTCTGCAGTGGGCGATTACTGATGCCAGGCATTTTGTGAATACTCTGGGCGCAGTAGATAAGCCAAAGGGCAATGCTGAGAATTGATAATGCTCTGATCCTGCAAGAAATCTGAGGTATCTTCTGCAGATTGGTCGAATGGGGACGTGCAGGTATGCCTCCTTGAGATCTAGAGTTACCAGCCAACACTCCTTGCCCAGCATGGGAAGAAGTTGCTGTAGGGTCAGCATTTTGAATTTTGGGACAATGATGTATGTATTTAAGGTGGACAGGTCGAGAATAGGTCTCCAACTTTTTTCCTTTCTTGGAACTAGGAATAGTCTGGAGTAGAATCCTTTTCCTTGTTCTGTAATTGGCACTCTTTCCACAGCTCTCATCTTTGCTAATTGCATTATCTGTTGTAGAGCTTCTGTTTTTGATTTGGAGGTAGGTTTGGTATTCCTCTTTGACTGGTAAAGTGTGGAAGTGGAACCGTAGCCTTGATCTATGGTTTGCAAAATCCACTTGTCTTTTGTGATGTAGTGCCAGTTTTTCAAAAATAAGGTTAATTTGCCGCCTAATGGAGCTGCTATTTGTTCCCTGGTAGGCGGATTTAGAGTTAAGTCACTGTGATTGTGTTGTTGTAGTGGCAGTGGTTGTGTCTGTGCCTCTGTTATTACCTTGCCACTGTCGTCCTCTATAGGCACCTCCTCTGGATTGGTTTCTGCCTCTGGGACGCCTATTCCTGCCCCTTTGGGATCTTGTGGAGTCAGGAAAGGACCAATTTTGGCAGGCCAGTTCCTGCTAAACCTTGGTGGCTGAACCTGCAAGAAATCTTTAACTGTTTGAACAGATTTTGCCTTTTCTTCCATTTTCTTCATTACCTGCTGGGCAGGTGTACCAAACAAACTGGTCTTATCCATAGGAGCATCTAATAACTTAGCTTTAACATGATCCGTAAGACTTGTTCTTTAGCCATGCATGTCTTCTTATCACTGTGCCAGTCATGGCTGACCTAAATGAAGCCTCCAGTGCATCATAGCCACATTTTAAGGAATGGTTACTAACCTGTTGTATGTTATTTACCATTTCTAATACATATTTCTTATCGACAGAGTCATCAGAGGATAGCTTTTAGTTAACTGATCAAGCATAAACTCTTGGTATTGTATCATGTGAAACTGACAGTTTAAAGCTCTAGCTGAGAGAGTAGCTGAGGTGTAGACTTTTTGCCCCATCTGTCTAAAGACCTGGCTTCCCTTTCAGAAGGAATAGGGTTTTTGCTGTGGCCGAGGCTACTGCCTTAGGACCCTGGGATATAGTTTCGGGGTCTGCAAGAGGGGCCTTGTAAAGGTGATGATGAGTGTCTGGTACCCTGTAGAATCTATCTGGTTTGGCAGGGGCTGGAGGTAAGAGTCTGGTGCAGAGCAGACATCATTAAAGGCATCGTCCACCACAGAAAGGACAGGAGGTATAGCTAAGGGCCTGTGCTGTGGAAGATGCAGAAAAGTCCTAAGCCTTTTTCTGGAATCTGAGAAATCCTGCTGCTGCCATTGGAAATGCTCTCGCATGGCATGTAAGGTTTCCCCAAAGGAGAATTCTTCTGGTGGGGAAGCAGCTGGAATGGATTCTTCAGCATCTGAGTCTTCATAATTGGAGAAAGGAGCCTCTGGCTGGTCTGTTATGTCTGAGTCATCGGCTGAATCATCAGAGGACACAGGCTCGGGGGGCTCTGCCCTAGGTGTCTTCTCTGGGGGCTGAGAGGCCCTGTCTGGGTGGGATTGAGATCCCCTAATCAATGATATTAAATCTTCTGCGAGAGTAAGCATTTGTGAGCTAGATGTGGGCCTGGTTGTAGGGGGTTTGACAGGCACTGCTTTAGTAGATTTGGCTGCTTTAGCCGTGGCAAAGGCCTTAATGGACATGGCTGCTGGGGGCCTAGCAGCACCACGTGCTGGGGTAGAGACATCCAATGGAATGGTGTCTGATAAGTCAGTAGCAACCACCGTAGTGGATAAAATTTCTGAGGCCGATTCAAGTGAAGTAGCAGGAGCCTCAGTGGTAGTCATAGATTCAGCTGTACTTTGATCAGTTTTCTCTGTTTCGGCCGAAACCGAGACACTCGCGGTTTGCTTAACCATAGTTTCGGCCGAAACCGTGGACCGCAAGTGTCGGTCTTTTTCTTTGCGTTTTTTAGTGATTTGGGAAGTCGGAGGATCCGACGGCATAATATACGCAAAATCTGAGCCGAAAAACTGTTCAGCAACTCCGACCGACGCCTAAGCGTCGCCGGTTGAAAGAAGCACAGGCCGAACAGGCTGCTACGTCGTGGCCTGGGCCTAAACAAGGCAAACAGTAAGAGTGGAAATCTTTATGAGGTATTTGTTTCCCACAAGTTAAACAATTATTTACTTTTTCTGACATCGGCTGAGGCAAGAAAGAGTCCCCAATGGGGTACTTAGCTTTAGAAGTCTTCGAAGTAGTATTCGGTAGTAGTAATCTCTGGATCCGACCGACCGCACTTGCGAACAGCTTCTGCTTCGGCGCCACGCCGCAAGAAAGACTGAGGAAAATGGCGTCGGCTGATGCCTTTATACCCGAAGACCAACAGAGATGACGTCGGGTGAAGTGCGACATCAGCCGAAGCCGGACCCGGACTTTGGAATCCGGCCGACTGAAGGGCTGCCTGACGACAGGACAACCCAGTTGTTATGACTGCAGATGCATCCATGAAGGACATCTTTGTCTGTTACAGATTTGCTCAATCTGCTGAGATCCAGTATGGGTCTCAAGTCCCTTGTTTTTTTTGGAACTAAAAAGAACCTTAAGTAACTTCTGGATCCTATTTGGTCTGCGGGGACCAGTTGGATGTTTTTTTCTAGCAACTTCTGTATTTCTATGGTTGCTTGCTTCCTGTAACTGGGTGGAATGTCTGGAATGTTTTTGATGCATGGGGTTGAGAGGAAAAAGGGTATACAGTAGCCTCTGGATATATTGCTTTCTACCCACTTGTCTTTTGTGATTTTCAGCCAGGCATTTGGGTACAAGGATAAGCGTCCCTCGACTGCCTCCAGAGACGGACAGTCTGGCCTCCTTTCAGGAGCAGTGAAAGGACTTGTCAAAGGAGGATTCTCTGTCGCCCTAGTTTTGCGACCCCCTCTGTTGCATGTTCGGCATCTTCCGTTATTGCTTCCCCCTCTGCACCTAGGAGAAGGCTCACCACTTGTGTCTGGGAAAACTCTCTGGGGTTTTCGGAACCACATCTTTCTTCCCTTTTGACCTTTGGAATAAGGTCTAGAAGATATGGAAAAACAAACTCCAACAGAAGAGAGAGTTTTTCCCTCCTGTTCAAACCTGGTTAGTGTGTCTAACTTTGGGCCCGAACAAGGACGAGCCAGCGAAAGGGACATTGACAAAAAAAGACAAAGGGTCCTGCAAAGTTACACAAGCGCATCCAGGAAGGTCTCCTCAGGGAAATTCCTGAACCCGCTGCCCTACTCGCTCCATCGGCTGCATAGGAAATGAAAATCATGGATGAGTTTATTACTGAATTTAAGATGGAGAGCTGGGAAGACACTTTTGACACCTCTGCCACTACTGAACCTTGTAAAGCATCTCCTAGCTCCTTCAGGAGATGTTTCTGTAGTCTGGTGAAATGTGTAAGGTAATTCAGGGACCTAAGTATAAAGGTCGCTGAAGAAAACATACGCTTTCCAAATCTATCCATCACCCGCGACTCCTAAATTGAGGGATGGACAGAAAAGGATGTTTCTGACAATTCCTTCTTGGTAGCCGCCGCCACCACCATAGCATCTACAGGGACACCTTTCATCAGGAATGATTTATCTTTGGGGGATGTTATAAACTTATATGGCCTCCAGGGGATGGGCTCCACGGAATTCGGAGACTCCCACGCCTTTCAACAGATCAAATCCATGAGTTCACCAAAAGGTAGACACACTCAAGTGGCAGAAGGGTGAGACCCAAAAGCCTTCAGGTATACGGACTCATCAGAAGGGTTGATGGGCTTCCAGCCGCCCCTCTGCTTAAAGATCTCCAGGATGTTTGCAAAGGACACATCCTCAGAGGGCGACCATGGGGACCCTTCTGAATCATAGAGGTCCATGTCAGATGTGACTGACTCATCCAGGGAGTCCAAATGCTTCCTCTTGCATAGCCTCTTCCGAGAGGCCTCTTCAGAAGGGTATTCCGGAGAGGTTTCGGAAGAGACAGGTTCACCCAATGGGGCATCCTGAGGCTTAGAGTCTCCACATCTGTGTAGAATCGGCTGTGCGGAGACAGACAACAGTGCCTTTGGGGAAGGAATGACTGTGTCCGAGAGTGAAGCTGCCTGTGGTGACAGCACTCTCATTGCCTCGAAAGGCCCCCGCCCATGACCCGAAGAAGCTCCTGGTTCCGAAGAACTAGAAGGTTTCCCCTGCACCAAGGGGTTGGCTGCGAATCTGATGTAGGTGCCGAGCTCACCTGAGCTGAAGCCCCAAGAGGAAAGTTCGGATCAGACAACTGTCCTCCCTGGACCCGACCACAGAGTCGGCTCCAAGACCCCTCAAGCTAAGATGGCACCGAGGAAGTCGGAGCCGTAGATCCTGAGGTAGGTCTTGGCAGCGACGGTTCCACTACAATCAGCTCCATGCATTCTGGCTCCGAAGCCCTGAGGCAGGTCTGAGGAGGAGTAGATAGAGACGGGGTAGGTCCACTCAGTTATGAAGCCCTCTGGGTAGGATCAGACAATAGTTTGGCCAGTGTACTCAAAAGCCTCAGCACCATGAGATCCACATCATCTTCTGACGAACTCCTGGTGGATCGAGAGGAGGGGACAGGGGATCTTGACTTCTGCAATACTGGTGATCTCAAGGTCGGAGACACCAGTTCCAGAACAGGAGACCGGGTCCAAGAGTGCAACACCAACGGCTCTGAAAGAGTTGGAGCCAAAGTAGATTTGCTGGGTCTGAAAGCCTTCGGGTCTGATGACATTTTCGAGAAGGTCCAGACTGGTTTGATGATGGCCTTTTTGTAGAATTATCAGATTTTGGAGGAGGGGAAGAGCTTTTTTTGTGATGCACTCTGATCTGCTTCTAAGGATTCTGAAAAATAAGTTTTTAGCAGTCCTCTCAGTATCAGTTTATTTCTCCTCTCAAGGAGGACGCTTGAACTGAAAGAATGGCATTTAGCGCACGACTCTTGTAAATATAGTGCTCCAAGCAGTATACACATTCTGAATGGTCATCTGTTATGGACATCATCTGAGGAAATTTCAAACGCTTCTTGAAGCCAGAAGGTTTTCTCTCTCTCACTTTAGACATATCCAAAATACAGTAATAAACTACTCAACACCAAACGTGTATATCTATCAATTTGTTTTAAACAAAGCATACAGGAAAAAAAACGGGAACAGCCCTCTAACTTAAGAGGACTAAAACAAAATTGCTCTCTAAGTTAAATGAGATGGTTATAGATAAGAAGGGTAAGTACTTATATATATAGAAAACAGCAAAAAAACCACACAGCAGAAATAAAATGCAACTGGAAAGCTGAATCACACAAAACTGTAGAAACACTGGCCCTCTAACTAAAATGGGCAGAGTAGCTCTCTAAAATGAGCTAAACTCTTTCAATTACACACCTATGATGCTAAACTTTAACACTAAGCCTAACAGCAGCAATAATTAAGCAAAATATATTGTAACACACAGTAAAGGAGTGTGGATAGGGGGTAAACTGTAGGCCTTAAACTAAAAACGATGGCCCCAGAGATCAACAGAAAGTAGCAGACACAGTCTAAGCTGTGATCATGCTATCTACAGTACTCGCACACAATTTTAGAAAATACAAGCTAAACGGTTGAGAAAAAGTGAAGAAAAAGCAATCAAACTTAGCCAGAGCCAGTTAAGGAATACTCTATCTGTTCAGCGGCAAACGAGATCTGAAGAATGCCACAGAGCATCATGGGATAGGGAGTAAGCCATGAGCTAGTTTGAAGACCTCGAGCTTTGAAAGGGGCCGAGTCTGAACAGAGGATCAGTTCCGAACCCACTAGTAAGAATGAAGCGAGATAGGACATCACATCACATCAACTGTTCTTTATAGTGACAGGCTAGAAGGGCATTAATGCCTGTGCTTGAAATGTCTCTATTTATGCATGTATGCAATTTTTCTGAGCACTTTACTGGCATCATAACCTATAAACGCTTACAAAGAAAAACATTTGAATGTAATTTTTATGTCACAACATACTGAGAAAACATTACTTCTATATAAAATACAAATTCATCTTTCTGCTTAGTCACCAAGACAACAGACAGAATCACCAGTTTTCCATAAAATGTATCTAAGTGCTGTTGTCTATCAAATTCTGGTGGGCATTCTGACCTGAATGTCCACAAAGAAAAGTCATAATGATAGATTTCTCACACATATACCTCCCACGACAACACACACACGTGACTGCAGCAGAGGTCAGTAACTTTTATCTGCAGACTTGCTGCATACCTTCCAAATGCAGATACTTTGTGTATAACTATGGAAAAAAAAAACTATAACTAATGGCCACAGAAATGTATCTTAACTCGTTTCAAACATAAAAAAAGCAGGAATGCCAAGTTAAACAAATAACTGTCCATCTGTGATCAAATGACAGTAGGGGTTAATCACTTTCAACCACAAACTGCCTCCATACCATACCCACCAGCTGAATTCACTTTGGCTGTGCATACATCAGACATGGTCTGTGATAAAGAATAAAAAGAAATATCCCAAAGTAATGCATTTTCAACTTGTACATAAGCCCTGAAAATACAAATCAAGGACAGCTCAACTATGATAAAACAGTCACTTTCTTCTACAGAACACGTCCATAAAAGGTTGAGTTGTGGAAGTTGCATTTATTCAGAACAGTAGATCATGGAAGTTGCACTTATTCAGAACAGTAGATGTTTAAATTCTTCACTGCTGCAGTAGCCTAGGAGTTGCATCTTACAAAGGATATAGCACCCGGCCAGCTTCACTAAGCTGTAACCCTCTCCCACGCAGTCACTCTGGCTGCCTAAAAGTTAATCCTAGAACTACAAAAAAAAAGTCAGAGTGACAAAAGCCTTCAGGACTTTATTGCCCCAAAGTATAAAAAAGGAAATGTATCCCGAATCAAAAAACACTGCAGAAACACCACCAAGAGTAACAGCAGCAAATGTTGTAACTCACTATGTACAGTAAGGGGAAAGGAGGGTGGGAATGGGTACTGCTACTGCAGCAGTGAAGAATTTGAAAGTACAGTTGTGTACACTTACCATAACTATAGATGTTAGAGTGTATTCACTGTTACAGTCATCACATTTGGGTTATCTGCCTGCAGGTTGCCCTCATTCGGCCTGAATACCAGAGTCTTGGGATTTCTGTTTCGGATGCTGTCACTTCTTCCATGACATCAGGTCGTCAGGGGTATAAAACATGCAGCAGACTCCATTACATCAGTTTTTTCTTGCCCCAGATGTCAGGAGCCCCCAAAATAGGAAGCAATTACATGGTATGGAACACACCCAGCAAAAAGCAAATACCAATGATGTAAAATATTCCAAACAAAAAGGAAAGGTAGAAGTAAAGAGAAGTCAGGGAGCTAGAGGGAGGGTAACCAGGACTGCAACAGAGAATACACTGTAACATCTACATTTATTGTAAGTGTACACAACTGTACTATGTTCTTCGTGTTTCACTGTTGCAGTCATCACATTTGGGTTGATTCCCAAAGCTGAGGATGGGTGGAGGTAATTAATCATAAGGGCTGGCAATCAGGCCTTGTAAGACTGCTGTGGCAAATCCAGCTCTGGATTTACAATAGATAGGTAAGTGGTAAAAGTGTGTACAGAGCTCCAGGTTGCAGCTTCCAGGATATCCCTGGTAGGGACTCCCCTGAGAAATGCTGTAGATGTTGATGTAGCCCTAGTGGAATGTGTTTTGATCCCCTGTGGGGTACGTTTCCCATGGTGTTTGGAGCAGAAATGGATGCAGTGTGCTATCCATTTAGAAATGGTTTGCTTTGAAATGGCATTACCCTCTGCCCCTGCAGCAAAGCTGACTAGCAGCTGGTCAGATTTTCTGAGAGTCTTAGTCCTGTCCAGATAGAACCTAAGCTGCCTGTGCACATCCAGGGAGTGCAGGATCCTTTCCGCTTTATTCTGAGGATTAGGGAAAAAAAAGTTGGCAAATGAATGGATTGGTTTAAAGCCCCACTAGATACCACCTTGGGCACAAATGATGGGTTAAGTCCTGAGGGAAACCCTGTCCACATGGAAGATAATGAAGGGCTCCACGGCCATAAGGGCCTGCAGTTCAGACACTCTCTCTAGCTGAAGTGATGGCTAAAAGTAAAGCTGTTTTCCATGAGAGGAATTTTAACTCTGCTGTAGCAGCAGGTTCAAAGGAGGGACGCGTGAGATTTTCCAATACAAAGTTAAGGCCCCAGGCTGAGGTGGGAGCTCTCCTGGGGGGGGGGTCTAAAATATTTGTCTCTTTTCAGGAACTGTTTGACCAGAAGGTGAGAGAAGATGGGTGGCTCAGTATTATAATGAGCTGAGATGGCAGAGGCATGAATCTTAATTGAAGAAAAGAATAGGCCTTTCTGGAGCATTTCTGTTAAGTAATCTAGTATATGAGGTAAGCTGGGCACAGTTGTGTCCATTCCCTGAGACTGGCTCCAGGAACAGTATCTTGTCCACTTTTCCAAAGAGGATTGTCTAGTACTAGGCCTCCTTGCCTCAAGAATGACATCCAGCACCTTGCTTAGAGGGTTGCTGGTGATGAGTTCAGGGGATGAGCCAGGCTGGCTAGGTTTAGGGTCTGCAGCTGAGGGTGCAAAACCTGGCCCTCCTGCTGGGACAGCAGGAGAGGGGTCTGAGGCAGGTGCCATGGTGGCACTACTGTCAGACTGCGCAAAAGAGGGTACCAGTGCTGGTGCAATTAGGATTGTCCTTGGCTTGTCCTGTTTGATCTTTAGTAGAACCTTCAAGAGGAGGGGCAGAGGGGGAAAGGCATAGATTGAGAGGCTTTCCCAGGTAAATGACAGGGCATCCCACTTTCCAAGCTTGGCTGTGGGGAGTTCTGGTGCAATATTTACTCAATTGATAGTTCTGAGGGGAAGCAAAGAGGTCCACCTCTGGCACCCCCACCTGTTCCTTAAAAGCTTGAATATTTTGGGTTCTAGTTTCCACTCGTGTGGGACCATGAGATTTCTGCTCAAGTCATTTTCCTGGCAGGAATTGAGCTTGCAGGTGCACTTGGTTGCTCAAGGCCGTGTTCCACAGAGCCATGGCTAATCTGCAGAGTGGGTAGGAATGGGTTCCCCCTGCTTGTTTATGTACACACAACTGTGGTGGTGTCTGTCTTTACTGATAGTTGTCCTGGAAGAATAAGGCCTTTGAAAGCTGTCAGAGCATTCTGTACAGCTAACATTTCTTTTTGACTGATATGCAGGTGCATTTGCTTTGGGCTCCATTTCCCCTGAATGCATTGCCCTGCCATGTGAGCCCCCCATGCATAGTCTGATGCGTCTGTTAGGGTTTGGGTGGCATGGGGGAAGAGTGAAAGGGAGTCCCTTGTTGTGGTTGCAGGCTTCTGTCCACCAAAGGAACTCTGTCCTTAGGCAAGAAATGACAGGAATCATTGTTCCCAGGTCCTGAGAATGTTGACACCAGAGACTTTTTAGGTACCATTGAAGTTTCCTCATATGCAGTCTTGCATATGGAATTAGTAGAATGCAAGAGGCCATGAACCCTAGGGCTTGCAGTATTTTTCTTGTAGATAGCTGGGTTTTGGTGGCCAGCAGGTTGAAGTAGTTTGTCAAATAAATTTGTTTTTCTGGAATGAGGAATGCCATCTGGGAAGTTGTGTTCAAGCTTGCTCCCAGTAATGCAAACTGTTAGCTGGGTACCAGATGTGATTTATTTTCGTTGATGGTGTACCCCAGTGAAGGCAGAAGTCTCTTTACAAATGCCAGGTGCTGTAGTAGCAATTCCGGACTGTCTGCCTGAATCAGGCAATTGTCCAAGTATGGGTAAATTTTAATTCTTCTCTGCCTGCAATATGGAATGGCTGGAGCTAGGCACTCTGTGAATACCCTGGGCGCAGTAGATAAGCCAAAGGGAAGTGTACAGAAAGTACAGTTGTGTACACTTACCATAAATGTACATGTTTGAGTGTATTCACTGCTGCAGTCATTACATTTGGGCAATCTGCTGGCAGGTTGCCCTCAGTCAGCCTGATTTCTGCTGGCAGGTTGCCCTCAGTCAGCCTGATTAACAAAGTCTTGGGTCCTGCGTCGGTTGCTGTCCCTTCTTCCATGACGTCCGGTCGTCAGGGGTATAAAACATGCAGCCGACGCATGGCATCAGTTTTTCTTGCCCCAGATGTCAAGTGCCCCCCAAATGGGGAGCAAAATATATATATATATATATATATATATATATATATATATATATATATATATATATACACAAGGCTTTTAAGCATAGTAAAAGAAAGTAGAGGTCTAGTAAGAGAAAAACAGGGGGCTGGAGGGAGGGTAACCAGGACTGCAACAGTGTACACAACTGTACTATGTTCTTCGTGTTTCACTGTTGCAGTCATAACATTAGGGTAGATTCCCAAAGCTAAGGTTAGGAGGATGGATTTATACAGCATTAGGACCAGCTATAAAGCCCTGCAGGACAGCAGTGGCAAAGCCAGCTCTGGATTTAGAGAAGAAAGTTAAGTGGTTATGCTTGGTGAACGTACGAACTGAGCTCCAGGTAGCAGCTTCTAGAATGTCTCTGGTATGAACACACCTGAGAAAGGCAGTAGATGTAGATGCAGCCCTGGTGGAATGAGATCTGATCCCCTGGGGGATAGTTTTACCATGGTGCATACAGCAGAAACAAATACAATGGCTTATCCATTTGGAAATAGTCTAATTTGAAATGGCCTTTCCCTCTGCCCCTGCAGCAAATGCCACCAGTAGTTCAGATTTTCTTAGAGATTTTGTCCTGTTTAAGTAAAATCTAAGTAGTCTGTGTACACCCAATGAATGGAGAATCCGCTCCTCCTTATTCTGTGGACTGGGAAAGAAAGTTGGCAAATGAATGGTCTGATTAAGAGCCACACTGGATACCACCTTAGGCATGAAGGATGGATTGGTCCTGACAGACCCCCTGTCCGCATGAAAAATAATGAAAGGCTCCACTGCCATAAGAGCATGTAATTCAGAAATCCTTCTAGCTGAAGTGACTGCTAAAAGGAAAGCTGTTTTCCAGGAGAGAAATTTTAAGTCTGCAGTAGCATCTGGCTCGAAAGGAGGGAGAGTGAGTTTTTCCAATACAAAATTGAGGTCCCAAGTAGGGGTTAGAGCTCTCCTGGGTGGTCTTAAGTTTTTGGCCCCTCTGAGATACTGCTTTAGCAGAGGATGAGAGAAGAGGGGAGGTTCTGTGTTGTAATGAGCTGAAATGGCAGAGGCATGGATTTTTATGGAAGAAAAGGACAGGCACTTGTGAAATATCTCAGTTAAGTATTGTAAAATCTGAGGAATATTGGGCGCTGCTGTGCTTATTCCTTGTGACTGGTTCCAAGCACATTATCTTTTCCATTTGTCAGCATAAGATTTTCTAGTACTAGGCCTTCTTACCTCCAAAATGACATCCATCACAGGTTTATTGAGGGATGCTAAAGGTGAATTTAGATGATTAACCACACTGCAAGATTCAAAGTTTAAAGCTGTGTGTGCAGAATTTGGTTGTTCTGCTGAGACAGTAAGTAAGGGGTATGAGGCAGGTGCCACGGTGGAAGGTGTGACACATTGCACAGAAGTGGGTACCAGTGTTGGCGAAGCCAGTCTGGAGCAATCAAGATCATTTTTGGTTTGTCCTGTTTGACTTTTAGTAGAATTTTGGAGAGCAGAGGCAGAGGGGGAAAAGCATAGACTGATGGTTTTTTCCAGCTGAATGATAGAGCATCCACTTTCCAAGCTTTTTTTGTGATGAGTTCTTGTGCAGAATTTGTCCAACTGATAGTTCTGGGGTGAGGCAAAAACATCTATGTCTGGACTCCCCCATTTGCGTGTCAATATGTTGAAAATCCGTGGTTCCAGTTTCCATTCGTGTGGGTCCATGAGATTTCTGCTTAGTTCGTCTGCCAGCGTATTCAGCTTTCCTGGCAGGAATTGAGCTTGTAGTTGTATTTGGTAGGTCAAGGCCATGTTCCACAATGCCATGGCTAGTCTGCATAGGGGGTAAGAATGTGTACTCCCCTGCTTATGTACCACAACTGTGGTGTTGTCCGTCTTTATTATTAATTGTCCTGGATGAAGGTAGTCCTTGAAGGCTATCAGTGCATTCTGTACAGCTAGCATCTCTTTCTGACTGATATGAAAGTGCTTTTGATTTGGGCTCCATTTGCCCTGAATGCACTTCCCTGCCAGATGAGCCCCCCAAGCATAGTCTGTCTGTAGTTAGGGTTTGGGCGGCAGGGGGTGGAGTGAATGGCAGTCCCTTGTTTTGGTGGCAGGCCTCTGCCCACCATAGGAACTCTAGTTTCAATTAAGGTATGACAGGAATCATTGTTTCCAGACTGTGACAATGACTCCATAAACTTTTTAAGTACCACTGAAGTTTCCTCATATGCAGTCTTGCATATATGAATTAGAAGAATGCAGGAGGCCATGAACCCCAAGGCTTGCAGAAATTGTCTTGCAGATAGCAGGGTTTTTGTAGGCCACCTGTTTGATGTAAGTCACCAATTGAATTTGCTTTTCTGGCGTAAGGTAAGCCATCTTGGCAGTTGTATTCAAGCTTGCACACAGGAATGTAATTTTTTGAGAGGGTACCAGTTGTAATTTATTTTTGTTTATAGACAAGTTAGAACCCGTTTTACATACACCAGATGCTTTAGAAGAATGTTCTTGTTTTCTGCCTGAACAAGACAATTGTCCAGGTATGGATATATTTGAATATTTCTTTGCCTGCAAAATGCAATTACTGTAGCCAGGCATTTTGTGAAGACCCTGGGTGCAGTAGATAAGCCAAAGGGCAGTGCAGAGAACTGGTAATGCAAATAGCCTGCTTTGAAGAGGAGGTATCTTCTGCAAGATTCCCTGACTGGGATATGCAGGTCAGCCTCTTTTAAGTATAGAGTTACTAACCAGGCATCTTTGCCTAGCATAGGAAGTAACTGTTGAAGAGTCAGCATCTTGAATTTTGGAATGTCCAGAAATGTGTTTAGAGTAGGTAAGTCCAGAATTGGACGCCAGGATTTGTCTTTTCTGGGTACTAAGAAAAGTCTTGAATAGAAACCCTGTCCCTTTTCATATTTTGGTACTGGTTGAATAGACCCTACGTTCATGAGGAACATAACTTTTTTCTGGGTCTCTGCACACTGATTTGGGGGCAGGTCTGGCAATCCGTTTGGGACTGGCAACATGTGGAAATGAAATCTGTATCCCTGGGATACAATATTTAAAACCCATTTGTCCTGGGTTATAAGTTGCCAGTTTCTTGCATGAAGTTCCAGCTTTCCCCCCAAAGGGGCTGCTAAAAGATAAGTGCTTGGTGAGTGTAGAAGTAAGTCATTTTGTCTGTTTACCATAGGGAGGTGCCTTGCTGGTTCCAGATTTGGAGGTAGAGGCACCCCATTGTTTTGTTCTAAAGGTCCCTTGTGACTGAAACCTTAAGCCTTTGGAATGTCTGGATTTGACTTGAGTGGCTCTCGAAGGAACTGGAAAGGACCAGTTCTTAGTAGGCCAGTGCCTACTAAATCTTGGAGGTTGCACTTGTAAGAAATCTTTCACAGTTTGCACAGATTTAGCTTTGTCTTCCATCTTTTTTAAAACTTCTTCAGCCTTATTACAAAAAAGACGGTCCTGTTGTAAAGGAATATCCAACAATTTTGCTTTAACATGATCAGGCAGAGTTTGCTCTTTGAGCCAAGCATGCCTTCTTAACACAGACCCAGTTACAACAGCCCTGCAGGAGGCCTCCAAATAATCAAAACCACATTGCACAGTATGCTTTCCAACTTGTTCAGCTGAATGCAATAAATCCTGTAAATCTTTACTTTCCACACAGTCAGAAATTAACATAATTTTCTGTTTAAGCAGTCACATAATATGCTGTTGATATTTAAGCATATGAAATTGACAGTTTAAAGCCCTGCTTGCCAAGGTTGCAGAAGTGTAAACCTTCTTATCCCATCTATCCAGCGCCCTGGAATCGCTATCAGAAGGGGTAGGATTTTTAGCAGCAGAGGCCTTAATGCCTTTGGGACCCTGAGAAATGGTTTCAGGATCTGCAATAGGATTTTTGAAAAGGAATTTGAGAGAATCAGGAACCCCTACAGTATCTGGTCTGGCTTACAAGGAGCCGGAGGCAGAGAATCAGGAGCCATACTGGATTCTGAAAAAACATCAACAATGTCAAGAACAGGAAGTATAGCCAAAGGTTTATGCTGAGGAAAAGGAAAATCTCCAAGTCTCTTTTTAGATTGAGAAATCTTGACTTTCCCAGTGGAAATGTTCCCTTAAGGTATGTAAAGTTTCCCCAAAATAAAAATCCTCAGGGGGAGAAGCAGAAGGAATTAGAAGAGTCAGAAGAAATAGAATCCTGTTCAGAAGATTCATAATCAATATCTTGCCTAGGCCTCTTAGGAGGGAGTTGGGCTACCCCTGATCAGAGTAATTAAATCTTCAGCCATTTTGATCATTTGTTTTTTAGGCATAGGGGCCTGCACATGTGGCCCAGGCGTCAGTTTTTTAGACAGTTTTAGATTTTGGCCTTAGTTTTGAAGATGGCATCGGTCTAATATACAAATCTGTAGGCCTGAAACCCTCAGAAGCTGGTGCCTGCACAGCAGCTCCGGACCCATCTAAGGTAGAGACATCCGTGGGTTCCATAATGGAAGCATCTCGTGGACTCCGAATGGGTTTCAGTAGAGGCCTGCGAATCAGAAGTAGCGGGTATCAGGGGCTATGGAAGCGTCTCACGGAGTACCAGCGAACTGGCTTAGGAGAAGCATTGTCGTCAGTTTTGGACCTCGACGGTCTGTCTCTGACTTTTTCTTTGCATTTTTTAGGTATTCTGGTAGTCAGATTGCTAACCGACGACATTTCTGGATAATTAAATCATGAGCCAAAATATTTAGAAGCAAAAATATACAAACGTTTAATAGTGCGTTGATTAAATTTAGCACAAAACCGACAGCAAGGTATGTTGTGGTCAGGGCCTAGGCAAGGAATACAGTACAAATGAAAATTCTTATGAGGTATTTGCTTCCCACAAGTAATGCAATTATTAACTTTTACTGACATCGGTAAGGAGCAAGAAAAAGTTTCCCCAACGGGGTACTTAGCTTTTAGTTGAAAACTTCGGTTCTGAAACTCGAAAACGAAAATTTCAGGAGTCGGCCGACCGGCACTTGCGAACTGCTTCTGCTTGAGGCACCACGTGGCAAGAAAGACTGATGTAATGGCGTCATCGAAGGGACAGCAACCGACACAGGACCCAATATTTTGTTAATCAGGCAGACTTAGGGCAACCTGACAGCAGATCACCTAAATGTAATGACTGCAACAATGAAACGAAGAACATCTGACAGTGCATAGAGCTAGCTCTGAAACGTAGGTATTTCCTGCAAGATTCCCCTATGGGGATGTGCAGATAAATTTCTTTTAAGTCCATGGCTGGCTAGCCAGGAGTCCTTGGCTAGCACAGGATGCAGCTGTTGGAGAGTTAGCATTTTGAATTTTGAAACCACCAGAAAGGTGTTGAAAATAGACAGATCCAGGATAGGACGTCAAGAGTTTTCTTTTCCTGGGTAGTAGAAACAGCCTGGAATAAAAGCCTTGTCCCCTTTGTTCTGCTGGGACAGGATGAATGGCCTTGATACTCAGAAGAGAAAATACTAGCTTTTGGGCCTCCGCCCACTGGTTTGGGGGAGGTCTGGCCATCTGCTTAGGGTTGGGAGAGAGTGAAGTGGAATCTGTATCCCTGGGAAACAATTTTTAAGACCCATCTGTCCTGGGTAATGTACTTCCAGTTTTTGGCATGCAGTGCAAGTTGCCCTCCTAAAGGTGCAAGTGTACTTGGGCAAGGCTTGGAAGAGTTAAGAAAAAGTCATTGTGCAGTTTTACCACAGGATGGTTTACTACTCCCTGTTTTGGACGTGGGAGCACTCCATTGCTTACATCTGTGCATAACCTGAGACTGTAGCCTTGGTGGTCTGCTGCCCCTGAGTTTGGACTGAGAAGGCCTGGAAGGGACTGGAAAAGTCCAGTTTTTTGAAGGCCAATGCCTACTGAATCTAGGTGGCTGTACTTGTAAGAAATCTCGACAGTTTGCATAGATTTAGCATTTGTTTTTGTGGCATGTGGACCTGAGAATGCGCTTTGGTCGTCGGTTTCCTAGGGGTAGTGTGAACTCTAGGCCTGAGAAATTCGAGATTTTTGATTTGAAACTAAGTAATCGGTTCAATATGAAAATCGGAAGGCCTGAATACACCTTCAGAAGCCGGTGCCTGCACAGTGGCTCCGGACCCATCCAAGGCAGAGACATCCGCAGGTTCCATAGTTGAAGAAGCATCTCACAACATACCAGACTCCGAATGGGTCTCAGTAGAGGCCTGCGAATCTGTAGCAGCGGGTATCAGGGGCTGAGACAGCACATCACTGAGTACCAGCGGACTGGCGACTAGCTTAACGGTAGCATTGCCTGCAGTTTTGGACCTATGCGGTCTGTCTCTGTCTTTATCCTTAGGTTTTTTTTTTGGAAGATCAGCAGTCGGATGGCTTATCGAAGCCATTTTGGAATATGGAGATCAAGAGTGAAAGAATTTAACGACAAAAATAGCCCAACGACGAATAGTTTGGGCATTGAACAAGGCACAAAACTGACATCGAGAGACGTTGTGGTCTGGGCCTAGACAGGTGATGCAGTAAGAATGAAAATCTGTGAGGCATTTGCTTTCCACAGGCAAGACAATTATATTTTTCTGACATCGGCTAGAGCAAGAAAAAATGATCCCCAACGGGGTACTTATCTTTTAGAAGATTTCAGGTCTGAAACTCGAAAAACAAAAATTTCAGGACACGGCCGACTGTCACTTGTGAACTGCTTCTGCTTCGGGCACCACACGGCAAGAAAGACTGATGTAATGATGTTGGCTGCATGTTTTATACACCTGACAACCTGACGTCATGGAAGAAGCGACAGCATCCAATGCAGAAATCCCAAGACTCTGGTATTCAGGCAGACTAAGGGCTACCTGCAGGCAGATAACTCAAATGTGATGAGTGCAACAGTGAAACACGAAGAATATCATTACATTACTATTCTAGGTAAGTGCAGCTTACACAAACTGTACTATGCTCATCATTCTCACTGCTGCAGCAGCCTATGAATAGATTACCAAAGCTTACCCTACCTGGGAGGAGGAAGGATAAGGGGCCCAGGAGCCCCTAGCGAATGGTCAATGCAAAACCCGCTCTGGGTCTGGAAAATAAAACCAGTTTGCACTGTAGTGTAAATGTATGGATGAAGGACCAGGTCGCTGCCTCTAGAATGCTTCTAGAGTCCACACCTTTCCAGTAAGCCATCAAAGAAGATAAGGCTCTGGTGGGATGAGACTTAACCCTGCCTGCAATAGTTTTGCTACTGTAGAAGTAACAAAAGGCAATAGTTGAAACAGTTTAAACATGGGTTGACATTTCTTAATTCCAGAATAGGAAATAAATGGCTGGTCAGCTTTCCTGAAGGACTTGGTCCTGTCAAGAATTATCTTCTTATTTTTAGGGTGTGGATAGAAAACAAGGAGACTGATGTCTTGATTCAAAGTTAACACAGAGACAACTTTAGGTATGAAAGAGGGATCCTTTACTTGTATACAAAAATAACTGAAATTAACAAAATATTTACAAGTATATATACACACATTACATACATATATATATATATATATATATATATATATATATATATATATACACACACATACATATACATTTATATATATATATATATATATATATATATATATATATATATATATAAAACGCACACACACACACACACACACATATATATATATATATATATATATATATAAAACACACACACACATATATATATATATATATAAACACACACATATATATATATATATATATATATATGCGTCTCATATATAAATATATATATATACATATACACACACACACACACACACACCAAACTGTTTATACAATCATACTAAACTTTCAACCCTATTAGACCACCCACTCCTTCCATAACCACCATCTGATTTTACTTAATATTACTGCCAAAATCCATTTACCATTCAACATAACTTATGTTATTCTTTCCTTCCGTGTAATCCATATAAGAAAAAAAAACTTTTGTCATCTACTCTTTTAGGATACTCTGCATCTATTCTTACAATATACATATTTATTTATATCTATGTTTACTTTATCCACTTTTATATCTTCTGTGATAGAGTCATGGAGGATTTTGCAAGTTTATTTGAAATCTCACAGAAGTGAGATGTAACCTTTGTCAAGGATTTCTGGCATCTGGGCAAAGACTGCACAGATAAGCATGCTATCTAAACAGGAAAATATGTGGATACCCTGCAGTGTGCAATGGGTCACCACTGGGTTTAGACACTATATAAATACTGTTGGGTGCAGTAGACAACCCAAAGGATAATGCAGATAATGGATAATGTGACCCACATGCACCAGATAGCTTCTGTGTGCGTGCAAAAAGAATGTGATGCAAGCATCTATGAGATCTAAAGATCTGCTGCTGTCCTTTTCATCCATTCCTCAGCTGATGGGTTCAGATCACAGACTCTGATTCAGCTCAGATTCTTCTACCAGGTCATCAGATCCAAGAGCTCTTGAGCTCCTCCCTTTAACCATAATGCACTGCCAAGCTTACACACACCAGATCTCATTTGCCACCATTCAGCTTCAGAAGTGGATCCTACTGCTCGAGTTTTGGAGTTTTATATAGCTTTTTTCAGTGAGTTATTGTCTAGGACTTTTTTTCTATTACATTTTTCTGTTTTTCCTAACTCCCAATTTTAATCTTTTTAGCTAGCTTCTGCAATCGTTTTAGCTACCATTTTTGGTACCTACTTAAAGTACTGTCGTTGGCACCCTTTCCCGATCAACTACTCATTTGAGTACTTCTTTTCTACCATTACTGGCAGTTTCTTGCTAATTTCTTTCCCTTTTTCTGTTACTGAAAAAAAAAACTTTTCTATCTTTAGTGTTTTAGGTGTTTCTTTACTTTTATAACAGTGGGTGAATGGCTGACAATTCAACTGGATTTAAAAACTGTGCTACCTATGGGCACAAGCTTTCCAACTCAGATGCCTGTTGAATTTGCTTTGGATTTAACTCCAAAATCTTAACTGACTGGAGGAAAACAAATAGTATTGAGAGGCTTTCTTCCTCCTCCTTGTATTTCAATACTTCAATTGCTGGGGCTCAACCCCCTATCAAAATACCTGACAAGGTAAGTCAGACTCAGCTACCAGGGAAAAGGAGTCCCCCCTAAGAGGTCTCTGGCCCATTCTTCATTAGTTCCTTCACTGGGGCCTCCTTCCAAGAGGCATAAGAAATTGGATCCATCTACTTCAGATCTGACCGTTTCAAAACTTAGAGCTCCTTGGATCTGTTGCCCTCCACTATCTGATCCAGTTTCTTTACAGCTCCCTTCTCCTTTCCTGGAAGGTTCTCCACATAGGCACTCCACACCTCCATCCACCACATCATCTCTTAGATCCTTCCAGATGCTTATCAGAAGCCGATGTGGATAGAATGATGAAGTTTCTTAAAGTGCAGACCTAGATGGAGGTACTCCCAGCTCCAACTCACACTGGATCAGCAAACTGCCCTTTGTCTACTTCCTCCACTATCCTTCTCTGATCAGACCTACTGTTTCAAAGCCCTCTGACGTAAGACCTCTGGGGGTGTGTCTTCACTGGATGTGAAGACTGCCTGTTCTTTAACTCTGGTGATTTCTCTGAGTCGACCAGCTCAGAGTTTTTCGGAGCTGAAGCTTTGGCACCAGGTCAAGGGAGGTGAAATAAGACTCAGAAGCTCCCAGAGCAGTCTCTTCCCCTTGAGGCTTCGGCACTGGAAAGTTCGGGTATGACAGCCTCCTCGGGTGGAGTGCTGGTGGGGTTGCAGGAGCAGAAGGTTCAGGAATCTCTGGTTCATTTGCCGTTGACTTCTGTGTCCCCTAGGCTTTTTGTCTTTGAGGCTGTGAAGAGGCTTTTCTCTTTGTCCAGAGAAGGGACACCCCTACCCCCGCTTGGATCAGACCACTTTACCCACCAGGTTCTATGCTCTGAGCCTCATTTATCCATTCCACTGGAACAGCTTCCAGTCAGTCCGCCAGGCAATTGTCATTTTGTCTGATACTTCCCCAGAACACTCTACTGAGGAAGTCTCTTAGAAGAGAAAATATAAAGTGGAGACACCTAAATTCCCCTCATGACTTTCTCACAGAGAACACCAATTTTGATGAGGGGGAAGGCCCCCCCCCCCCAGATCTCCACCTGAAGACATCTCCTTCGGAGACATCCTGCAGTTCCTGCAACAAAAAAAGATAGCTGGTCCTCCGAAACCCCCTTCCCAAGAGGAAATTGTGTTCCTGGAGATTTTTGAGTCTGGCCAATCTACTTCTAGGGTGAACCCCCCCCCCCCCGCCCCAAATCAACAAGCTCATAGATCTCATTTCTCAACAAGCATGGAAGGAACCAGATACTGCAGACCTAATTCCAAAAAGACCAGACAAAATTCTAGACCCCCCCCCCCCCACAAGGAGTAGGCCACACTGGAGCAAGGGAGTCCTGTGGTTGATGACATGGTAGTGGCTGCAGCCACTAGGAAAGAACTGGCAGAACAGAGTTCCTTCATCAATCGCCCTAACAGAATGTCCAAGGGCTTTGGCCAGTTTTCAAAAGCTCTTGCATTCTTCAGCAACCTTTGCCCTCAAGTCACTAAATTATCTGGCAAATTTTACGAGATCACAAATAGGTCTGACCAAGGAGCTTGCCAAATCTCTTTCTAGGTCCATGTCTACAGATGATGAAAACAGACTCTCCTTGCAACTGATCACCCTCCAGTCTATTTCAAATGCATCCATGAGGTTCATCTCCCATGCAGAGTATAGGTACCTCACAGGCCACGGGTTCACGCATGGCCTTTAGGAGATGCTCCTGGATGTGACTATGTCATTATGCAGTGCCCTTTAAGTCTCCACGCATCTATGCACCTTTTGATGGATCTTCCTTGTTTGTCCCCAAGGTACAGGGCACATTTTCCAGATGTGAGCAAGATAGAAAGACCCTGCCTGCCATGGGTGTACATTTTTCAACCCCTCAAAGACCCTTCTCAAGGAATCAAAGAGGAGATAGAAAAATGCAGTTTAGAAAATCCCAGGGTCCTTTTCAAGATTTGCATGGAGATATTTCCCACAGAGGCAGAGGAGGAACTCGAATGGAAGAGTGACCCTGCAGAACCAGGGCTTCAGGGATTCCTTCTCAGATAAGCCCTATGAGCACTCCTGAAAAGAGGCTGGCTGTTCCCCTCTGGAGGCAGTCGGGGGACATTGGCCTCTGCACAGGAAAGCCTGCCTATCTATAACAAAAGATTCTTGGATGCAGAGAATCATATCCAGAGGATATTCTATACTATTTTCCCAATCCCCCCACCACCACCAATGTGAAAAACATAAGAGTCATCCAAAAGGCCCTCCCAAAACCAGAGAGGATGCGAAACTCACTAATGATTCTTCTTGGTGCCAGAAATGAAAGGAACTTGAGACCAATTCTGGATCTCAGCAAATTAAATCAGTTTGTACCATATTCAAAGGTTTGGATGGTTACTGTTCAGTCCATTTTGGCTCAGCTGCAAAAGGACAATTGAATGTGCTCCACAGATCTTCAGGATGCGCATTATCACATCAAAATTAACAGGCGCTCCAGAAGATACTTGCGTTTCTGGCTGGGAGCCAGTCATTACCAGTTCGGAGCACTGCCCTTTGGTCTCATCACAGTCCCCCCGGTGTTTACCAAATGTATGGCATTGGTATCAGCTCACTTGGGACTGCTGGGAATCAGTGTTTCCATATCTAGAAGACTATCTCCTAACCAGGCATAGACTTCTACAGGAAAGGGGCTACGTGCTTGAGTTGTGAATTCATCTAGGAACCACAGTCAATTACAACAAATAACTCACATTGACACAGTGTCTGTTTATAAGTTCTCGTCTGGACACAGACAGCCTCTCTTCCCTCTACAAAAATAGATACTGAGGTCCCAAGGCAAAGTAAGTGATTCAAAGTTCTTCTCTTCTGGCGCAATTAATCTTACCAGTCCTGGGATCCATAGCAGTGGCCATCACCCTTGTTTCTCTAGCCAAGTTTCGCATGCAAATTCTTCAATGGACACTTTCAGTTCAGTGGTCCAATTCTTCAACATCTGTTAACCACTCCAGTCAAGATCACACAAGTGTGCAAAAGGGTTTACTATTGAAAATGCGAACGGCACTTGGGCGACAGTCGGATAGTCGAGCGAGAGTCAGAACACGGATGTCGACATAATAATCTAGGAACGGTTTTAACATGGGTCGAGGTAGGGAAGATGTTTGTAGTAGGGAATAATACTGAACACCTACCTCGACCCATGTTAAAACCGTTCCTAGATTGATTATTTTGTCTTCGACATCCGTGTTTACGACCTTATACGTTCGACTATCCGACTGTCGCCCAAGTGCCCTTCACATTTTCAATAGTAAACCGTGCAAAAGATATCTTCTTTGGTGGATTCATTCAAATGAGCTCTCTGAAGGCTGTCCACTTGTCCTTCCCCTGCCCACTGCCACCGTGACCAGACTCCTCCCAAGTGGGATGGGGAGAACTACTTGGGAAAGACGGTCCAAGATGCATGGGTCCCCCACACAGGTCAAGACGCGCATCAATTTCCTGAAAATGAGAGCAATCATCCTAGCATTGCAGGCTTTTCAAGACATTCTCCCAACTGCGACAACTGCCATTCAGACAGACATGTTGGCTGTCTGGTATATCAACAAACAGGGAGGAACCAGATCTTACCTACTTTGTCGAGAAGCAATGACAGTGTGGCAATGGTCAATCTCTTCTGGTCGCCTTCTAATAGCAAAGCACATCCCATGGGAATGCAATGTAATTGTGGACACACTAAGCAGGTCGATTCTGATGCCTCACGAGTGGTACCTCAAAGTCAAAGAAGGAGAGAGAATTTATCATTGATGGGGTGAACCGTGCTGTGATCTATTTGCCTCACCCCTCAATCACGAATGCAGTAGGTTTTTGCCCTGATTGTTCCATCAGGGGAGTCACCAAGAGATGGCTCTAGTCCACAATTAGCCCTACAGTCTCCTTTATGCTAACCCACCATTATCTCTACTTCCCAATTTTCTACAGAAAGCATTCCGATTGAAGAGCACAGTTATCCCCATTGCACCCTCCTGGGCCAGTCAGATTTGGTGCCCCTTCCTCAGAGCTCACCTTCTGCATCCACTCTGGATACTAGATCCCACTCCAGACCTCTTGTCTCACCAGCTGGGTATGACTCATCCAGACTTAACATCCCTCAAACTAACAGCAGACTTCCTCCAATTCTACTGATTGCTGTACAGCCCTGGCTCTCCTCCCCAGGCAGTAGTATCTCATTACCTTCTAAAAAAGCTTCTACTAGAAGGATTTACAAGAGCGAAAAGAAGAGATTTGTTTTCTTGGCCCTTAGCAAGGATCTAGATCCTTTTTCAGCACTGGTGCCACCTACTGTTGAACTGCTCACTTTAATTTTTAATGAAGAGGCTAGCTTTTGAACCATTAATGTTCAATTGGCTGCCATTTCTAATTTCCACCAGGCTAAAAAAAAAACCTCTACCTTAGCCTCTTTTAAATTATGTAAGCCTTTCTCAAGGGGGCCTTTTTACTTAAAACCCTGTTAAAGGATCCTACTCCGCTTGGGGATTTAACTATCATGCTTCAGGCCTTAACAGAAACTCCCTTTGAACCTTCAGCCAAGGCAGAACTTAAATTTTTGTCTTGGTAAACCACTTTTCAGATTACCGTCACATCATTTACATGAATATCCAAACTCCAGGCTCTAGTTTCTAAACCACCTTACCTGTTTTTTTCACAAAGACGGTATTCTTGCGAAAAAATCCATCTTTCTTGCCTAAGGTAGCTTCCGAGTCCTACATAAACCAAGTCATTTATCTACATCTTTCTTTCCTAACTTTTCAAACAGAGAGTATATGCTCCACCTTTTGGATGTGCATCGAAAACTTTGCTTTTATATCCACAGAATCAAATACTTCAGGAAATTTGACCACTTGTTTGTTTCCTCTTCTAACAGATTATGCAAACCAGTATCCAAAGTTACACTGGGCAAATGATTAACTGAATGCATCTCCTCTGTTTATGGTAAAAGCGGTTTATCCTTGCCCAAGCCTCCTAGCGTTCATTCCACAAGGTCTATGGCAGATTCTTCAGCCTTCTGATCATCAGCTTCCTTAGATGACAAATGTGCAGCTGCAACTTGGACTAATTCTCACACTTTTATTGTTCATTACAAATTAGATTCGACTTCCAGAAACAGAGTGACCTTTGGCTCTGCAGTTCTCTGGAACATCCTTCCATGAGACCTCCCAAGGTTAAAGCAGCTGTGGACTATGTCCCATCAGTTCAGAAATGAATGAAAAAGACCAGCATCAGATAAAGCTATGTACTCACTATAACATTCCATATGCGTTGTCCATTTTCATTCTTCCTCAACTTCCCACCCACCTGACCCTTCCTTTGCTCTGGAAAGATCTAGAGTTGTACAGGACTCTTTGTTCCTTGTGTGAGCTCCAGCTTCCTTTTTCCTTTCTGCCTTTGTTAATTTCTGTAATATGTTTTTCCTTTACATCTAGGGACAGCAAACTCTATCTGAAGTATGTTAGGTTGGTGGGGCATTATGGGTAAAGGGAGGAGCTCAACGGTTCTTGGATCTGATGATCTGGTCAAAGTGGGAGAGTTAGATCAGAGTCTCCGACCAGAACTAATCAGTTGATAAATTTTTTTTTTTGTATTTTTATCTTAACACAGAGGGCTAAGAGAAGTCCTCACACAGTCTGAAGAGTTACCATCTTGAATTTTGGAACTTTTGCATACAAACTGAGAAAAAGATCCCAAACTAGTTTCCATAAGTGGTCCTGTTTTGGAACCAGAAACATTCTCTAATAAAGGGCCTTTACCATGCTTTTCGCAAGAAGCTTTTCTACAACATAATTTGGAGCACCTGAGAAAACAAATCTCTGATTGGGAGGATGAGGAGGGATCCCCTAAAAGGAGGGGATTCTATCCACTGCCAGTTGTAGCCCTCCTGGATCACCTTCAAAACTAATTTTTAACAGAAATAATCCAACACTAAGTTGGGAAATTGAGGGACAGATTCTGTGAAATGGAAAGAGAAACAGGTGGGAAGGAGAGGAGGGAAGGTGACCAAGTCCCTGGCACAGTCATTCTGAAGCTAGTTTGACACTTTTTGGGAAAACTGCTCGTTTTGGGGGTTTGGGATTGGCTCCTTCCTGCCAGTTCTTTTTGGGAGTCTGCCTAATATAAGGCTGCATTCTTTGCTTATGTTGCCCTTTAAACTGGGTAGGGTTTTTCTGAAGGAAAGAACCTGAGAACATGAAAAATCCTGGACATTCCCAGCATTACGTTACCTCTCCTATTACATTGTTTGAGGGTTAGTGTAACAGCTGGCCAAAATAAAACCTCTATATAAAGAAGAGAATTCAAAAGTTCTAACTTTTAACTCATCTGAAATGTTTTGGTTATGTACAAATCTCCTTAAAACAGTAGCTGAAACTCTTAAAAACAGTATCAGCACAATAATTTGGAAACTTGAGACAAGTCAGGCTATTTGATTCACTTGAGACCTACCTTCAAGGCTAGAGTAGCAGAAACTCTCCTAAGCTCCTGATACATTTTAAAAATAAATTTCCACATATAGCCCTTGTAATTAAGGGAAACTGGTAATTAACGAAAACAGCTAAAAGTAAGACCAGTCTTTCTCAAACAGTTCAAATGGTTTACATTCTTTTTGTAAGGATATTGTGAATGCACACTTACTTCCATAAAACAAAAAAAAATGTTCACCTTGTGTTCTGACACAAACTTTGCAGCAAAGCAAAAGTATCACAGCAAACAACAAATGACAGTAATGCAATCACTGTTCATACATTTAAACATCAAGAATGACAAGGCTGCATAATAAAGCAACTGATCCTTACCAGTTTTTGAGGCCTGTTTGAATTCTTTTGCTGAAGATGATGGGGGTGTTCTGTACAGCATCTCATTGTCTAAACCTGCAAACAGTACATTTGCATACGTTAATGTTCATATTTAACTTGAGAAATGAAAGGCAGCTTTGGCATTTCCTTATATGGCAATACTGGTCATACAGAAACACCTGCAGACCTATATCAGGGCACAGACCAACTTGAAGCATGTGCAAAGACATGAAAATTATGCGCACTTACCAAAATGACAGATCTGTAACAAGGTCCATTTTCTGTAATTTCTAGAACATATGCAGTAGGCAACAAAACTGCTCAGCAAGTTGCACCTTTCCATTCTAGCCAGTTCCATGGCACAATTAAAATCTTTACTACTGCCCAGGCAACCTAAGTTCGATCAGTAGCCCAGGCATTGAAGAATCGGCAAGGGTGAGATAAAGGAATGGTAAGGCACTGCCTACTCACCTCTCTCATGCTCAGTGGGGATGGGGTGGACACACTCTTGTTCAGGGAAAGGAAAGGAGTGGACACTTCAGACTACAATACCCTGTGAAAACTGGAGATCACACAAACACACTTGCTGCAAGTAAGGTAGAAACTCTGGGGCTTATGTCACTCAGAGTAGTGGGCGAGACCTCTCATGATGACCCTTCTCCACTAAGTTCCTTGGATCTTAATGGTATGTGCAAGGCAGGAAAACAAAAAGCAAAAAAAGAACATCCTTTGATCGATGCATGGATGTTCCCCAAGCTATGGCCAGACCATAACAGAGTATAAAGCACTGACTTGACAGCAGGACTTGAGGATGGATACAATTTTTTTTTTCTTTTTTTTTTTTCAAAAAAAAAAAAAAAAAAAAAAACGTTCACATGCTGTGCAAGTTATCAAAAATGGACCTTCTTCCTACAGATTTACCTAAAGCTATATGTTAAGTTCCCATAACAGTTGCATATAGTATAAAAGGGTTCATATTTGTCAAGCTCCAGGGCAGAGTCCTCATTTAGCCCTCCTGGGTGGCTATTCTGACAACAGTAACCCTGAATGAAGACCCAGACCTGTATACGGTTGTCCAACAAATGTGCTAAGGGAAGATCAGACTTCTGCCCCACACACACATACCTAAAGTAGTTTTATGAAAAACGGTTGTTGGAAGTTTGTCAGTGCATTTGTAGTGTGTCCTCCAGTTTGCTGACTTATAGGTAAATACTAACCTATCAGTCTGCAGACTATTACAAGCCTAACCAATAACTTAACAAGCCTAGGCAATAACTATACTGATTTTATTTTATCGTAGCAAAAGCAATACAGCTTGACAACCATCTAGAAAAGGTAACTTTCATCCCCAAAGAGGCTTAGCAAAGGAAAAGAGGAGCTTTTAATCTCCTCCTAACCAACATGCTCTGTTTGCATCAAATCAAAGCAGCAGCCTGTGCACATCCACACAATGGAGATATTCAGCATGATTTAACATACACAAAGAAGGCAGATAAACCGAAATATTAGTTTAAATCCGTCTCTGTAGCTATTAGTTTAAATCGGTCTTTGTAGCAGCCATGGGTATATCACAAAGGTAACCCTTGTTTTGTGAGGGGAGAAAAAAAAAAAGCAAGCATGTGGGGCTTAACCCCAAAATTATGGCACTCTAACTCTTTTGACTGAGGTAAAAACTACCCAGACGAATGTATTCCAGGGCAAGAATCAAGTCAGAAGAGGCTGCAGGTTCAAAGGGTCAGCTTCCCATGTATAAAACTTTGTGTAGATCTAGGCCTCTAAGAGGTCTGAAATGGAAGGTTCCCCAGAAAGCAAACCATCCATAACAAAGGATCATCCTGATAACACTGACAGTTAAAAATGGCCATAAAATAGATCTTAATTAAACCAAAACTTACATTTTTCAACTAAGACTTGCAGAATGGCTGCACAGAAGGGATATAGGCCCCCTGTTTAAAGTCTAAACAAAGAAAGGAATTCACTTTTCTGTGTACATTTTCTGAACAAAAAATCTTGTGTGGAAGCAATGAGACAAAACCATGCTAAACAGCCACCACCAGGCATTTAGCTATCACTGGGATTGCAGCGGCCAAGCAGTCGCCTTCACAGCATGTAGGCTTGGGTGAGATCTGATAGAAGGATAAAGATAATTGTCTTGAAAGGTCAGAACACTTCAGAGGTTTCTGAATGAGCCAGGACTGAAGAGGGGAACCAAGTATGCCTGGGCCACAAACCGCTGGTGATGACGACACTGGCATTATTTAACAATGGTAGTTACAATGGACCTTGTAATCAGAGGAAAGCGGGAGGACTCTAAAGGAGGCTATTTGGACAAGGCTGAGCTGTATCACTCATCAACAGATAATCTGGGAGAGAATCAGAGAAAAGAAGCTGGGACACCAGCTACAAGTTGGAAAGGCAAATATGCCATACAGCAAAAAACCCAGACGGCAAAAGAAAGGTCATAGTCTGGCTAAGTGATCACACATGTGACATTATAAGACAGGAAGCTTAATTTGTCAACTAGTGAATCTGCCTCACCCAGAAAACGCATCACTGGAAATGCCTCCTGCCACACCCTCAAGGCCTTGTGGAACAAAGGGTAAGACCATGTAATGATGTACAGACAACAGGCCCACTAAATGATTGAAAGGAAATGCATTTTTGGGGGACAAAAGCCTAAAAGGCCAGACAACAGAAAACATCTGGACTCACCCCAGCTCACTGATAATTAAAACTTGCGAAGTATCCAAACACCTTGGACTATCCTGCATGTTTAAATGCCCCTCTAACACATGTAATCACTGTTGGCCAAGGAGTCTAAAAGAGAAAAGGATTGCTTGTCTGGAAGTTATCCAGATGCAGTCATCAGGCCTAACAATGTCCAGGACATCAAAATGAAATGGAATTGTTTGGGAATATCTGCAGAATAATGTTGAGGAGGAGTCTGATTTAAGTGATGGCAGGAATTCACTAATGTAATGCTGGAGTAAATAACTTAAAAACAAAATGGGAAAGAATGAAGATGAAAAAAGGTTTGCTACGGTTTAGTTCTTTTCTATTACCGTATATGTATGTATGTCTCAGTCTACAACATAAGAATTTAATAAAGTTGTTTAAAAAGACAAAACAGAATGAAATAGAGAGCAAGAATGCAGGAAATGACTAATCTGAAAGGAGCACTGGAGGACCTGCATATGAAGCCTGGCGTGAGACATGTAGCTCAATGCTGCCATAAAACAATGACCCCCTGTACTGTTTTGGAAGACAGGTTGAAAAAGACTACTTGTGTGATGGTGTGAACCCGTCCTGAAGCAAAAAGCCAAACAAATCTTTGTCCTTGTCCCAAACAGCTGAACGGCTATTACAGATGTACATTTTATAACACTGGGGCAGGGGGAGAAAACAGCAGTCATTCCAGATGAAAACTTCTGGAATTAGTACGGACTCCTCACTTCCATAAAAACTGTGTGGGGATGGAGGTCTAAAAAAGAAAAGAAACTCCTACGGATAGACACAGAAGGATAGGCTGCATCATAACCATTCAAAAGATCTCTTTGGGGACAAATGCATTTAGGTTGCAAAGATCCAGTGTGTGCTCAAGTTATCCAGTCATCTTAGGAACTGAAAAGAAGCCAAGATAAAAGACTATCCCCTTCTAGTGAAATAGGACCTTATGGATGATTCTGCTTTAGTGTTTTCCTATCCCCTTTCTTGCTACTACATTTTGACATGGAAAAAGGTTAAGCAAGGATAAAGACATTATCCGAGGTGAGGTGAGGTGATGACAGGCATCAAGCAACCCATGACAAAATGGCCAACACACAAGTATCTTGTGACTTCTTCATTCTCAAGCACAAAGGGAGAACATTTTCCTGGCTGCATTCTGTAGCTAACAATGACAGATGATGTGACCAGGAACAATAGGCCTGCCTCGTCCACACTTTTTAAAGATGGGCTGTGGCATAATAAAGCCAGAGAGAGGACAGGCCACACACTTGTATGCAGATGTCATGAAAAAGTGAAACACAGTAGTCTGAGGAAGTTCCAGATGCAAAGCATTCCTCGAACCTGCAACACATAGTTGAACAGGTTACCAAAAATGGACCACTTCTTAATAAATCAGTGCCAGTTTACAAGGGTTTGCTACATTCAAACATGCTTTCATTCTTTCTTTGACTTTTCTTGCAAATACCTGAAGCCTTCTAATAGTTTGGTCTTAAATGGTTTTGCAGACTCTCTAAAATGCCTTTAAATGACTTTCTTGAATGCTTTTCAGCTGCCAGTACACTCTGCATCACCACTAAGGTTTTGGTACCCATGTTAAACACTGGCACCTTCTTTTTATCACTAGCATCACTTAGTATGGGTCAGAACTGACATCCCACACCAACATCAACAGCACTTGCATTTCCAGCAAGGGCTTACTTTATTTATAACCACGAAAGTGCATCATGTTAGCAGTACATTATAACCACAAACATTTCAGTGTTGATATTTAAGCAAAAATAACCATTTATGTCCAATGACCACTCTGTACAATTCATTTACAGAACAGTCAATTTGTTATGCAAAGATTTTGCATTTCCTTTCAACAAATTTTTTTACAGTTATACAAACTTGTAGTGCTTTCAGAAAGCTCATCTGCATACAACAATCACAACGTATAAATCAGCTCTTTGCTGAGTCATTAGCTCCTTTAGCAATCCCCAAATCACTTGTATGCCCTTACTTCTCCATATATGTTACATGCTTTACTTTTCTTAGACCCTGATATACACAAAAGTTTTCATCCAGAATGCTGTGCCATTTCCTCTCTCCTATTATCTCTTTGCCAAACTGTGTCTTCAGAAGTGGACCCTATAAGCACGCAACACTGCTAATTGCATCAAAACTTTTTTTTTTACCAATGTCCACAGAATGAATGTTCCATTTACTGACCGTTCTAACACTGTACAATGGTACATTTAAAGATGCACATTTAGCACTGCTGCTCACATTTCTATGGGATATGATTTGTCAGACTCACTAAAATCTCTCGCGGATGACAGGAAGTTACACTTGTACTACATTTTTTTTAATACATACATTTCCCTACTCCTCAAACTGCAAAAACAGAAGAAAACTATTAGTTGTCAGTTTCCTAGCACTGTTTTACTAATTTTATCTCGTATATATGAATGCACGTACTTCTTACTGCTAGATTACGTTCCCTCTGGCAACTGTGTGAAATAAAACCAGTGGTTCCATGTTTAACAGCATTTTTACACATGGTGCTGTCGACAAATGCTTTAATGACCTCAACACAGGATCTGTGACATCTTAAACCACTGACTATGTGAAAACTCACAGGAAAGCGCTGTTCTATCTGGATTACACAATTTGTTAAACCACTGATAAAATACATAGTAGTTCATAGTTCATATCTCTGCACAAAAACAGTTTGCAAAATAATCCTTGCCTCTCGGACACAATGTTCAGCCATACAAAATCATGGTTAGCTTATTTTCTTTTTCCATCTACAAAAGTATTTCATCAACTGACTGCGATGGCAAGAAAATGTTTAACTGCATGGCTTCCTTAAATCTAGCCAGGTTGCAACTTCCATTTTCTGTTGCCCCTACCACCATCTCACAAATGATCCCTGTTTTAATACACAATGTGGCAATATCTCTTCTGCCACTAGGTGTCAATAAAGTCAGCCAAAACAAAGTTGGACCAGCAACAGCTCCAATGTTTTCAAGCAGTAAAATATGCAGACAATTGCTTTAATTGTGAACTCAAGCAACACAGGCTAGTAATCCCAGTGTTTGCCTGACTCAGTAACTGGACTTGGTTAAAAAGGCCACACTTTTCTCTTGGCTGTATAATAATGGCATGGCATGTCTGGTCAAAACTGACAAGGCAAGACTCAACATTTCCCTCAAATTAACTTAATTCAGAATGGCAACTTATGCGCATAATTACTTTAGCAATCACAATAAACTAGAAAAATAAAATGTAAGCTTTGACTGAAACTTGAAACCTGGGCCTTCATCACACCAGCATCTGGAGTTACCTCCCACATTAAACGCAACAAATAATTTGCCCAAAGCTGACAAGGCACTCATGGAAAAGGCAGTTCCACCAACAAGCTCCTCACTTACTAAAGAAAACAGAATTTTTTATGCATTTACATATTTTTTTTCATGTTCTTTTGACATAAATCTAATAAACATAAGTCAGTAACACTTTTAAAATGTTACTACTTCCTGTCTGAAACTAAGTCATTTTATACTCCACTGACAAGTTATTGTACAGATCTCCAGTGAAATCCTTACCCCTGCTCATTTATACAGCCAAAAGGTAGACCCCACTAGGATAAACTGCCTGTTTTAAAGTGAAACTGTAGGGTGCGTTTGTGATGACTAGGGGAAATTTAGTCAGGGCACTGTTGAAATTCCCCAACAGTTACGTTTCATAGCGGAAGTCAGCAAGGAAGGTAGAGGCACCTTACTGCCTGAATCGAACCCAAACGCCAATTTAAAAGTTAAATGCAGCAGCCTAATGTCCTTTAAATGCAAGTTAGATCAAACCTGTCACTCAACAGATTAATACGGACCAGAGCGATGGTATTTTGCCACAATCAAAATCTGTGAATAAAGTCTGAAGTCCACAGAGAAGTGTTTGGAATCCTACCAAGGGTTTTAGTCTGGCTGAATAAAATCCTCCAAGGGCAATAAATTCTAGATTAGCAGTGACTACGAGTATTCAAGTATTCAGGGTGAAAATTCATACTCTACAATTAAGAAGTCAAAAAAACATGGATGGGGAGGGGGGGGGGGTTGCACAAAAAAGAAAGCACAGCACAGTGCAATTTACCGCAGCACAAAATTCCAGATCCAAAGGCTACAGTTTAAAACGGAGGATTACATCATTTACATATGCAAAAAGGTAAGCAAACTGCTCAGATAAAAAGGTTGTGCAGACTTTGCAAAAATGTAGGCAGCCACCCGCAACATGTAACATATAAACAGATAGCTTTTACTGAAATGCTTGAATTTCAAGAGTTTTAACATGCGTGTTGTTACACATGTACCAATGATACCATCTATAATGCATTACTTGAAAATGTTACTGCTAGACCTACTTCAGAAAAACGGTTATGCGTGTCATCTTCAGCAACCTTAAAGTATCTGTCAACCCAATTCTCTTAAGCAGGACTCTGCTCAAGCATGTACTTAAATATCCATTCAGTGTTAAAAGGTCCATCACTAACCATAACATAATTACAGAGAATTTCACTTAACTGTTGAAAAACATGAGACAAAGAAAGGCACACTACGAGACTCTAACACAAAAGTTATGACAACATTGCACATGACATATAAGCAATTTAACTAACAAATGACTAAGATATAAACATCATGGTCAGCTCCATGGATCAGGAAGATAACGCTCCAGACTGACACTTAATGACCCATGAGATAAATCAGTGGACAGCCAGGTCCCATCATGGCTGCTTACTGAAGGAGTGATGCTGAGCTTTAGACGAAAGGAATAATGTGAAGTACGTCCCAAAGCATGGCACCCGGGTTAAGATTTGTACATTGTTTTCTACTGAAGTACTGTTTTAAGAGAGAAATTCCTACTCGCACGTTATACATGAAAAATTAAGTGTGAAGCAGGTTTGCACTTCAGCCTCATGGGTGATAGCTGTCCAGTTCAAAAACAAAAAGCAAACTGCGCAGAAGGACTGAAGAGGATTAAGAAGGGATTGTCATTTAGCAACGGTGCCACAAGACGAACTCTCTCAACATGCTAAAGAAAGATGTCAAGTGTTATGATTTAGTGCAGAACGCAGACGTTTCATCGATGAATGGTACTCTAAGTAGAGCAAACGGTATGCAGAATGCCTGCATACACATTTATTCAGAGTACTTTTTATCTTCAATCTTCCTGCCTCAAATCTTTCCATGAACTAATAGCCTCATATCTATAACCAGAAAGTTCCATACACCAACTACACTACTATTAAACTAGTTCTGTAGTATCTCTGACATTTGCACCCTTAGTTGACAGTCTTGAGATGCGCACATACCAGAATTCTTCCAAGTCTTAGTTTTCTGAAAAGATAGTAATCTCTCTACACTTTATATACAATAAACATTCCTTCTTTCCACCTTCAGCAAGGGACACTATACTGATTGAGCACTGTCAGCCTTTTCACATATAAATCAATGTTCTGGTGTTATATCTTCTCAGGTAAGTGTCTGCAATTTTCTCTAGTACTCTTACATTTTTATATGTATTCCAAACAGAGTCTGCACATCTGAGTAAACTATGCAGTTCAGTATTAAGAACTGCCATTTACACATCCGAGTCTCTCAAACTTAATATCAACCTGTAGTATGACGATCTAGCTGCTCTTGTGCGTATGTCATAGAGCTATGTGCACTTTGAAGGTTAATGACCTCTTCCCTTCATCGCTTAGGTTTTTGCAGCTATCAACTTACGCTACTATCTACTTTGACATCATGTCTGCTCAATAATGACATTTTGCAGAATGAATAAAACTTTATTTACATTTATCAGAATAACATTTATCTTTGTTCTCATTGTGCAGGCATTCTTGTAACTTTACCAAAGCTTATTTTGAGGTTACCTTACAGACCGTTTTTGTTTGACCTGCAAACTTTACTAGTGTTACTTCTTTTGGCACACATCTAGCTTGGTGGTTTAAAGTTTTGTTACAGTCACTTTCTTCTGAGTAAAACTTACCTACTTCATCTATTCAATCCCGTTTGAGACTAGAAATCATGCAGCTTTTTCAGTTCCCCCATTCACCTTCATAACAGCATACTTCTCTATTAAAGTATCTTCTATTTTTTTTTAGTATTCCTGCTAATTTAAGTTTGTATGGGCAGACTAGAAGCATGTTCAGTAGTCTTTATCCCACAAAAACACTGCCTGCTGGTTAAACACAAAGTCTACCGTAGCATCTCCTGCCTTAACCACGTTAAGACATCTTTGATCCCTAAAATATTCCACATAGCTGAGGAAGATTTATTCAATTCAAACAGCAAGATTAAACCAGTTATGAATTTACCTTTTCAACTCTGTCACTTTGGACAGAAGCAGCAGAACTGACAACTGCTTCCAAACACCTGAGGTTTAAGTACCAAATCATTCTTCACATCCTTAACTCTGTCTAAAAGCACATCAACTCAGTTTTAGACAGGATGGCCTCATAAAATGCTACAAATACATATACTATTCTGGCTCCCAGACGTGTGCAGCTTCTTCTTGCTTGTTAAGCTCATGTCTAGTATGAGCTCTCAGAAAAATGTTTTATTGTGATCTCCTCCTATAGTTTCCCATCTTCATTCTTTCCAGTCAGCTGATGTCTTGTCCTATCATGACTTCTACCTCGGCTGTCTCCTGCTTCAATCTGTGGTTTGTTAGTACTTATTTTGTACTTAGTTCCTTGTTGAAGACGTGTCAGTTTTACCTTGTTGCTTGGACAAACTGCTCGAGAGCTTCCATCTTGCTTTTTTCTTTACACTGCCCTGTACTGTTTTCAACTTTAATTTCTTTGTACCTCTATTTTCTCTTACCTAGTCCAACTTGAAAATGTATCACTGTGTCTTATTTTATTTCCCCCTATGTTTCAGTACTCCTATCATGCTCACTTGCTGTGAGACTGGTCTCTGGGCTATCCACCTCTAATGAGAGTGACTTAAAACCATCCTCCTGTACTGCAATTCACATTGCAATGTACTCCCTTTGCTTACTCTCATATCTGCAACTTTTCCTTCCAACTCCTCTATGCAGTAGTACTTGGGGAAAACAGAAGGGTCTTTCAGTTCTTATGCTGTCTGCACATCAGTGGACATCCTGCAATTTTTTTTTTTTTTTTTAATAACGATTCACACATCTAACTAAAAAGGAGACAACCGTGCTGTTAAACACGCCTATTATTTTTCTAACTTAGATATAGTCTTAGATGGGGCACAGCTCCTCATTGTGGTGGTGCAGGGCTGAACTCTGCAAAAGCACTTATTGTATTAACAGCAAGTTTCAAATGTTGATGTTTTTCTTATAATTTGTGACTGCATTTTGCAACCATGTAACTGTAACTATAGAAATGCTGCATGGTGAAACATTCGTGTAGTCAATGCAAAAATCGTACCAAAGGAGGTACATTAGTGATTTACAGAGCTTACATCACTAAACGTCTGACAATTGTAAAAGACAGAAACTTTTATATACAGTTACATAAAAAGTGGCCCTACACAGCTTTAAACATGTATTGGCCAATAAGTTCTACTTCCCAACTTGCATTTCCCACCATGCATTTTTAAAGGACTAAAGGAGAGGACATTTTAGACTTCTGTCAGCAAGAGAGAGATAGTCACAAGATTACATGCAAGAGTGGTCAACATGCAACTCAGTTAGACGACCTCCTGGTAAGGACAAGGGCAATGGGAGTAGAATTAGCGATTGCAAAGTCATCCCAAGTATAAAAAAAAAAAAAAAAGCAGCCCACAGCATAAAAGTACAGTTTTGTACCTACCATAAATGTAGATGTCCGATAGGTATGCATCTGCAGTCATAACATATGGGTTGTCCTGCATCAGGCAGCCCTTTGGTCGGCCGGATTCCAAAGTCTGGGTCTGACCTCGGCTGATGTCGCACTTTCCCTGACGTCAGAGTGTCTGGGGTATAAAAGCATCAGCCGACGCCATTTTCCTCAGTTTTTCTTGCCCCAGATGCCAGGTGCCCTCTAGGAAGGCTAATTTTGGATAAAGGCTGAAAAGTTCCAAACATTTGCAAATTATATACATATATAAACAAACAAACAAATACACCATAATAGATTCCCCCAGCTAGCTGAAAGAGGGGTAAGCACCCTAGGAATACCACAGAGGGGAAGGAGGGTGGGTAATCCTGACTGCAGATGCATACCTATCGGACATCTACATTTATGGTAGGTACAAAACTGTACTATGTCCTTCAAGGATGCATCTGCAGTCATAACATATGGGTAGAATACCATAGCCAATCTGGGGGAGGAGGTACTAACAGAATTATGGTGTAGTTAAGATCCCCTACAGTACTGCAGTTGCAAACCCTGCTCGGGATCTGGAGTATAAAGGTAGATTGTAATGCTGGCAAATGTATGCACGGAGCTCCAAGTAGCAGCTTCTAAAATGTCCTTGGTAGCCACCCCTCGTAGGAAAGCTGTAGTGGTGGCTGTGGCCCTTGTGGAGTGAGGCCTGATATTTTCAGGAACTGTCTTTCCATGAAAGGAGGAGCAAAAACGAATGCAATTTCCTATCCATTTTGAAATTGTCTGTTTGGAAATTGTTCTTCCTTGCACCCCAGTTACATATGCTACAAAAAGTTGGTCAGTTTTTCTGTTAGTTTTAGTTCTGTCCAAATAGTAGCGTAGTTGTCTGTGTATATCCAAGGTGTGCAAAAGTTTTTCCCCTTTGTTCTGTGGGTTAGGAAAGAACGTAGGCAAGTGAATAGCTGACACTCTATCCTGGTGAAAAATAAGAAAAGGCTGCACCCAGAATGCAGTTTTCCAAGATAAAACTGGAGGTCTGCTGCAGCACAAAATTGAGTGAAATTGCTGAAGCATGTATATCCAAGGTGTGGAAAAGTTTTTCCCCTTTGTTCTGTGGGTTAGGAAAGAACATAGGCAAGTGAATAGCTGATACTCTATCCTGGTGAAAAATAAGAAAAGGCTGCACTGCCATTAATGCCTGTAACTCAGATACTCTTCTTGCTGAAGTGATTGCCAGAAGGAATGCAGTTTTCCAAGATAAAAACTGGAGGTCTGCTGATGCTGCTGGTTCAAAAGGAGGTAGTGTCAGTTTTTCCAGCACAAAATTGAGATCCCATGCAGGTAGGGGGGGGTCTTCTTGGAGGTTTTACATTTTTGATCCCTCTCAAAAATTGTCTGAGAAGAGGGTGTGAGAAGATAGGTGGATCCATATTGTATTCTGCTGAAATTGCTGAAGCATGAATCTTAATGGATGAATAAGACAGGCCATTGTGGAACAGTTCTGCTAAGTATTCTAGGATGTGTGCTAGGTTTGCCACTGTGACATCTGTGCCCTTTGATGCGCTCCAAATGAGAAATCTCTTCCATTTAGCTGAGTATGTTTTTCTTGTGGAAGGTCTGCGAGCCTCCAGGATAATGTCCTTCACCCTCTGAGATAAAACAGTTTGGGTGGGCTTTAAGGAATCTTCCAGGCAGTTAGCTGCAATGTTTTCAAGTTGGGATGCAGGGTCTTGAAATTGTTCTGCGTTAGAAGAAGAGGCCATAGGGGAAGAGGCCATGAGTTTGCCTGAGACATGCTTCTCAACAGCGGGTACCAATGTTGTCTTGGCCAGTCCGGAGCTATTAGTATGACTTTTGGCTGTTCCTCCCTGATCTTCAGTAGAACCTTGTACATCAATGGGAGAGGTGGAAAGGCATATACTGTTAGGGCATTCCAACTGAAAGAGACAGAGTCCACCCTCCAGGCTTGTGGGTGGTATGTCCTTGAGCAGAATTTCTTCAGTTGGTGGTTGAGTGGGGAGGCGAACAGATCTATCTCTGGGATTCCCCATTTCTTTGTTATGAGTTTGAAGATGTCTGGATGCAGCATCCATTCGTGTGCATCCATGGTAGTTCTGCTTAAGCTGTCTGCTAGTGTATTCTCTTTTCTGGTACGAATTTGGCCTGCAGCTGGATATTGAGATTCAGGCATAGGTTCCACAGATTCATAGCCATCCGGCATAGAGGGTAGGAATGTGTGCCTCCCTGTTTGTTTATGTACCACATGACCGTGGTGTTGTCTGTCCAGATAACAGATGTCCTTGCTGGAGGAAGGGTCTGAATGCCTCGATTGCATGCCTTACTGCCAGCATTTCCTTTTGGTTTATGTGCATGCTTAGCTGCCCTTTAGGCCATAGGCCTTGGATACGTTTGTCCTCCATGTGTGCTCCCCATCCTCGGTCTGAGGTGTCCGTGGTGATGGTCTGCCTTGTTTTTGGTTTGTTGAAAGGCAACCCTCTGTTGGACTGGCAGGCCTGAGCCCACCACAGGAATTCCTTTTGAAGGCATGGAATGATTTGTATCATGGTTTCTAGACTGTGACTGTGTTGAGACCATACATTCCTTAGGTACCATTGTAATTTCCTCATATGCAACCTGGCATGTGGAATTAAAATTATGCAGGATGCCATGTAACCCAGGGCCTGCAGGACTTTCCTTGCAGTAAGCTGAGTTTGTCTTGTCAGAGTCATGAAATAATCTGGAAGTTGTTTTTGTTTTTCTTCTGTGAGAAAAGCCATCTGAGTGATTGTGTCCAGATCCGCACCCAAACATGTTATCCTTTGGGATGGTACTAGTCTTGACTTTTGGATGTTGACTGTGTATCCCAAGGTTTGTAGCAGGTGTATGGCATAGGCCAAGTCCTTTAACAATTTCTTTTTGTTGTCCGCTTGTATTAGGCAGTCCTGGTATGGATAAATTTGAATTCCCTGAAGTCTGCAGTGTGCAACTACTGATGCCAGGCATTTCGTGAATACTCTGGGCGCAGTAGATAAGCCAAAGGGCAATGCTGAGAATTGATAATGCTCTGATCCTGCAAGAAATCTGAGGTGTCTTCTGCAATCTGGTCGGATAGGGACGTGCAGGTATGCCTCCTTGAGATCTAGAGTCACCAGCCAAGACTCCTTGCCCAACATGGGAAGAAGTTGCTGTAGGGTCAGCATTTTGAATTTTGGCACAATGAGATAAGTGTTCAGTGCTGACAGGTCGAGTATAGGCCTCCATTGGTTTTCTTTTCTTGACACAAGGAATAGTCTGGAGTAAAATCTTTGGCCTTGTTCTGTAGATGGTACCCTTTCTATAGCTTTCATCTGAAGTAACTTGCTGATTTGTCTTAAAGCCTCTACCTTCTGGCTTGGTGGAAGGTTTGGCATTCCGCCTCTTTTTGGCAAAGTATGGAAGTGAAACCTGTATCCTTTGTCGATTATTTGCAATGTCCATGTATCCTTTTGTAATGCAATGCCAGTTTTTCGAGAATAAAGCCAACTTTCCGTCCAAGGGTGCTTCCAGTTGATCCCTGGTAGGCGGAATCAGAGTCAAGTCATTGGGTCTGTCCTGTAGTAGTGGTAGTAGTTGTAGCTGTTGCACTACTCCTCTGGTTTGCAGGCTGCCACTGACGGCCTCTGTAGGGGCCCTTGGATTGACCTCTGCCTCTAGGGCGCCTGTTTCTGCCTCTCTGTGCTCTGGAGGAGTCTGGAAAGGACCAATTCTTTGTAGACCAGTTTCTGCTGAACCTCGGAGGCTGAACTTGCAGGAAATCTTTAACTGTTTGCACAGATTTTGCTTTTTCTTCAACCTTCTTTAGAATCTCCTGTGCAGGGGAGCCAAATAAATGTTGTTTCTCCATTGGAGCATCGAGGAGTTTAGCCTTGACATGGTCTGGTAAAGATTGCTCCTTCAGCCAGGCATGCCTACAATTACTGCCCCAGTCATAGCTGATCTAAATGAAGCCTCCAGTGCATCATAGCCACATTTTAAGAAATGATTACTGACCTGTTGTGAGTTGTGTACCAAATCCTGAAGGGATTTACGGTCTAAGGGTTCAGGTGCAGAAAGTTTCTTATTTAGCTGATCTAACAAAAATTCTTGGTACTGTATCATATGGAATTGACAGTTTAATGCCCTGGCAGAAAGAGTAGCAGATGTATAAACCTTTTTTCCCCATCTCTCTAATGCTCTAGACTCTCTTTCAGAGGGTAGGGGATTTTTGGCAGTAGCGGCTGCAACCCCTTTAGGGCCCTGAGAAATAGTTTCTGGGTCTGCAGCATGGGCTTTATACAGGTGGAAGTGAGAATCCGGGACCCTGTAATATCTGTCAGGTTTGGAGGGGGCCGGAGGAAGTGAATCGGGTGCAGTACTGACATCATTGTACACATCATCAATTACAGTTAGAACCGGAAGTATAGCTAAGGGCCTATGCTGGGGCAAATGCAAAAAGGTCCTTAATCTTTATATAGAATCAGAGAAATTCTGACCCTGCCATTGAAAGTGTTCTCTCATGGAGTGTAAAGTCTCCCCAAAAGAAAATTCTTCAGGGGGGGAGGCCGAAGGGATAGATTCTTCTGCATCTGAATCCTCATAAGGCGAGTAGGCCCCTTCCTGGTGGTCTGACAAATCAGATCCATCCGTGGAGTAATCTGAGGAGAGAGGTTCAGAGGGGTCAGTCCTGGGCCTTTTGTCTGGAGGAGGTTGGGAGGCCCTGTCTGGGTGAGGTTGGGAACCCCTAATTAAGGATAAGGTCCTCAGCAAGACTGAGGATCTGAGAACTAGAGGAAGGCCTCTGGGATGTAGATTTGGCAGGCAAAGCTTTTGAAAGTTTGGCAGCTTTAGCCCTGGAGAAGGCCTTAATAGACATAGAAGCTGGGGGCCTAGCTGCCCCACGTGCAGGGGTAGAAATGTCCAAAGGTATGGTGTCGGACAAATCCTGAACACTAGCTTCGGTAGGGAGTTCTGAAGCCGACTCAGCCGGGGCCACTCTGGCCTCGGTGGTCGGAGGTATGGTTTCAGTAGTAGGAATAGCCATGGACTCTGTTTCAGCCAAAACCGAGACACTCGCAGTAGGCCTAGCCGTGGTTTCAGCCGAAACCGCGGGCCGCGAGTGTCGGTCCTTTTCCTTGCGTTTTTTGACCATATGCGAAGTCGGAGTCTCCTACGGCATTTTATAAGCAAAAGCGGTTCCAAAAAACTCTGCTGCAAACTCCGACAGACGTACAATAGTCCATCAGTTGAAGGAGGCACAGGCTAAACAAGCTGATACGTCGTTGTCTGGGCCTAAGCAAGGAAGGCAGTAAGAATGGAAATCCTTATGAGGTATTTGTTTCCCACAAGTTAAACAACTATTTACTTTGTCTGACATCGGCTGAGGCAAGAAAGAGTCCCCAATGGGGTACTTAGCTTTTTTCAAAGTCTTCGGTAGCTGAAATCTCTGGATCTGACCGACCGGCACTTGCGAACAGCTTCTGCTTCGGGCACCACGCGGCAAGAAAGACTGAGGAAAATGGCGTCGGCTGATGCTTTTATACCCCAGACACTCTGACGTCGGGGAAAGTGCGACATCAGCAGAGGCCAGACCCAGACTTTGGAATCCGGCCGACCGAAGGGCTGCCTGAGGCAGGACAACCCATATGTTATGACTGCAGATGCATCCTTGAAGGACATCCACTGGTTGCCACCATCAGCTGCAAGCAGTGGTCAGAAAAGGCTCTAACGTGAAGAGAAACTAGACTGAAGACCTGGAATTTGACTGGAAAGAAAGCACAAGCATTCAAAGAATTACTCAGGGCTCAAGCACCTAAGGAAGGGGAAACACGTGGAGTTGAAGCATACCAGCATCTCAAAACAGCATGTACGAAGACTACAGAACAGATGCACACAGCTGAGCCAGGTATGGAAATAAGGTACATAATAAAAGCTGGTGGTAAAATGTAGAAGTCCAGGAATTCATCAAAACAGCATGTGCAAGAAAAAGTGAGAAATAAAAATGAACAGGCTAAGAAGGAATTCTGGCTGACTAACAGAAGCAAACAGAGGAGCTGCAATACAAAAATACCAGCTTTAAGAAAGTGACTCAACAGGTAACACAAAAAATGGGTCTATATCAAATATTCGAAATTCCAAAATATCGAACACCATATGTTCGAACTTGGAATTCCGAATATTGATAACATCGAACGCTCAGAACAGCGAATTTTTTCCCCAAGGAAAAAATGTGCTGTTCCGAGAAACACACACAACACAAACGCACCAAAATAAATAAACCACACACATACAAGTTAATAAAACCCAACCCCACACTAAACCATACATACATTAACTATCCACTTACTTTAACCTGCACCTTAACCCTAAGGTCCGTAACTCTCTCACCACAGTGAAGGAAATAGCAAAGCCATGGAACAGCCTAATGAAATCTTGCCCTGGGTAAGATTTCGATCTTCCGGGGCTTCGCTATTTTCACCACTCAATGTGGTGGTTTTGACGTTTTTACGTTCAACGTTTTACTTCTTCAAAGTTTTGATATAGACCCCAGAAAAATCACATTGCAAGGCAAAGACAGAAAGATGAAGATAGTAAGACACCCTTCACAAGGGATGCAAGCAACAACCTGCTCACCAGTCCACAGGACATCAAAGGCATATGGAAGGAGTACTTCCAGCAGTTTCTGAATGAAGAAAAGCTCACAGAACCTGCGCAGCCTAATAATGGATGAGGAGGAGTTCACCCTAGAAGTACTACAAACAGCACTAAGGAAAATGCTGTCGGGAAAACAGGAAGCTCAGATGTGGTCACATCACGTATGATCAAAATATTGGTTAAAACAGCACAAAAATGGCTAACGGTACTCATAGCAGTATGGACACAAAAGCATATCCCAGATGACTGAAGAATAAGCATTCTAGTGCCAGCATACAAGGAGAGAGAGACATCTGCAACTGTGGGCAGAACAAAGGTATCAACCTCCTGTCACACTGACAAAACTCTGGAGAAGGTAAATAATAAAGAATACAGAGCAATAGGAAAGTAAAATGGGAAAAAAGAAGTTATGTACTCACCATAACGTTCCATCTGAGTAGGTACTTCATTTGTCTGCAACCTGTGGGTATCGGATCCAACTTCGGATCCGAGCCAGCAGCTTTCCAAGCTCCAAGATCCGAGCTCCTAGCTCCTCCCCCTACCCATAATCCCCTGCTACCAACCACATTACCACAGATCGCTTTTTTTGCCTCACCAACCTGGTAACACGAAAATCAACTGCAAAGGTAATCAGAAAATCCTGAAAGGTTCGGGGGATGGCAGGGGGGGTCAGTTGCAGACAAATGAAGTACCTACTCAGATGGAACGTTATGGTGAGTACATAACTTCTTTATCTGAAGTAGTTACTTCATTTGCTCCGCAACCTGTGGGACAGAGTCCCCAGCTACCTTATAAGAACCTGGGGGGTCCTTATGGAAGGATATTCCGAAGCACTGCAGAGCCAAAAGAAGCCCTACTTCTCGAAATCACATCTAATTTACAATGAGAAATGAACGTACGAGAAGAGGACCAAGTAGCTGCTGAACATATGTCGTCCACTGGAACCCTAGACCAGAAGGCTGCTGAGGTGGCTACAGATCTTGTAGAATGAGCACGGATACTAACCGGGGCTGGTTTGCCAGATGATATATACCCCTGAATAATACACTGATGGATCCAATTTGCTGCAGTGACTTTGGAAATGGCTTTACCCATGGCTGATTTTGCATACGAGACAAACAACTGGTCCGACTTGCAAAACTCTCTAGTCCTATGCAAGTAGAAACGCAGCTGCCTGTGTACATCCAATTTGTGTAATGTGTATTCTCCCTTGTTCTGAAATGTTGGAAAAAACACTGGTAGATTTATCTATTGAGTTATATTTGCTTTTGAAGCAACCTTAGGCAAGAAAGTCGGGTTAGTCCTGAGGGACACACTATCTTTGTGAAAGATAAGGTAAGGAGGTTTCATACACAAGGCTTGTAATTCTGAAACCCTTTTGGCCGAAGTAATAGCCACTAAGAAGGCTGTTTTCCTTGACAAGAACTTCAACGGAATTGAGGCCACAGGTTCGAAAGGTGGACTCGTCAAGGCTTGCAAGACTAGAGTGAGATCCCATGGGGGAACCAAAGACTATCGCTGGATTTAAAAGGAAGATGCCTCGTAAGAAGGTTTTGCACAACTTTGTAGATGCTAAGGAACCTATGCCATCACCCACATGAAAATGGGAGATGGCCGCCAATTGCACCTTAACCGTAGAAGCGCTTGCTCCCTGTCGAAAGATCAACGAGAGGAAGTCCAGGATGGTCGGAATAGGGACAGTAAATGGGCCCAAGCCCTTATCTTTGGCCCAAATGGAAAAACTTTTCCATTTACTGTTGTAAAGTTTTCTGGTAGACTGCTTATGAGCCGCAACCAGAATGGCCTTAACGGGAGATGAGATACCGGGAGTCCTAGCCATTAATGGAACTGGATCAGCCAAGCCGCAAGCTTGAGGTTGACCAGGTTCGGGGTTGAGCAATCCATGGGATGAGAGATCAGTTCTGGACTGGGATCCAGAATCCACGGAAGAGCCACACTGTGAGACCGCAGAAAGGGGAACCAGATCTGCTGAGGCCAGAATGGGGCTATGAGGATAACTCTGCTCCCCAACCGACAGGCTTTCTGAATGAATTTCATCATGAATGGAAGGGGGGGATAAGCATAAAGGAGCCCGGGAGGCCAAGCATGGACTAAAGCGTCTCTGGGGGTTTCCCCTCTGGGGGGAATTATTGCAAAGTACTCGCTGCATTTTGTGTTTAAAGGAGAAGCAAAAAGATCGCAGCGAGGCTGACCCCATTTGTGGAAGATCTGCTTCGCAACAGATGGATTCAGAGACCACTTGTACGGAGTGAGAAGCACCCGACTTAGCTTGTCCGCTAATATGTTGGATCGTCCCGGGATGTGCGTTGCTACCAGAAAACGGTTAGTGGAGATCGCCCATTCCCAAACTCTCATGGCCTCTCGACACAGGGGGTAGGATCTGGTTCCTCCCGGTTTATATACCAGACTACAGACATGTTGTCTGTCTGGATCGCAATAGTCCCCAGGGTAAGAAGGTCGTGGAGAGCTTGCAATACCAAAGGCACCGCCCTCATCCCTAAGACATTGATATGCAATGCGGTCTCTAGGGAAGTCCACGTGCCTTGAACGGATCTGCCTGAACAATGCCCCCTCCACCCGAGGCGAGAAGCGTCCGTGGTCAACGTGGCTTCAACCGGGGGGGGGGTCACAAAAGGCCTCCCTTCTCTGAGTTCCCGCCATGCAACCACCAAAGAAGGGAGTCCCTGCAAACTCTGCTCAGCGGTACCAGCATGTTCAACGGGTGGAGCAAGAGGGACCATTGGACTTGAAGGGTCCATTGTAATATTCGCATTTGCAGACGGGAATGGAGGGAAAGACCTATCGCTGCTGCCATAGACCCTAGTGCCCTCAGGACTAACTCCGCTGGAGGAGTAGGACTCCGGAGAAGGGCTAACACCTGATAAGACAAGCTGTTCAGTCTGACTGATGTTAGAGTAGCTCGAGAGATTCGAGTATCCAACCTGGCCCCTATGAATTCCAGGGCTTGAGTGGGGCACAGGCAGGACTTCTGCAGGTTTACTGAAATGCCTAGGTTGTGGGCTAGAGTCAGTGCGTAATCTCTCGCTACAGAGAGCTGATGCCTGTTGGTCGCGGTAAGGAGCCAGTCGTCTAGGTACGGGAAGACCTGAATTTCCTGAAGTCTCAGGTGGGCTGCAACCACCGCCATTGACCTTGGTGAACACTCTGGGGGCTGAGGTGAGGCCGAATGGAAGAACCCTGAATTGATATTGACTGGCTTCGAGCCGGAAGCGGAGAAACCTCCTGGGTCGTCTGTCCATCAAGATGTGGTAGTATGCATCCTTGAGGTCTATGGAGCACATCCAGTCGTTCTCCCGCAGAAGGGGGAGGACAGATTGATGAGTGACCATCCGGAACTTTTCCTTGGGTATGAACAGGTTCAGAGCGGAAAGGTCTAAGATGGGTCTGAGGTCCCCGGTTTTCTTTGGCACCATAAAGAACCTTGAGTAATAACCCAATCCGGACTGATCTGGGGGGACGGGCTGGATGGCTCTTTCTTAGCAGCTTCAAAATCTCTGAAGCCACTGCCTCCCTCTGATCGGGTGGGACATCGGGGAGGCATCTGGTTTTAGGGGGAAGATTTAGGAAAGGAATGAAATAACCTCTGGAAATGATACGGAGCACCCATCAATCTGTTGTAAGGGACTCCCAAGTTTGACAGGTGCTCCGTCAACCGCCCCCCCCCCCTGCCTCCAGAAAGGGACAGTCGGCAAGCCCTCAGGGCTGTTGCGCGGGTCTGTCCGAGAAAGGTTCTCTAGACCCGAAATTACACGGCCACCCTCTGCCTCTGGGCCGGCGTCCACCTTGTCCTCCTCTGCCTCTAGAGGACGAGTGGTCTGCAGCTGGATGGGATTGCTGAGACTTGCGGAACCACAGCTTCTTTTGTCCCCTCTGATTCCTGGAGAAGGATCTTTGGGGACTAGAGAAGCTGACTCCGATGGCAGACAGCGTCTTCCCGTCCTTTTCGCTTTGGACAAGCGTATCGCGAACGGTCTTGCCGAAAAGAGCAGAACCGTCAAAGGGGGTGTTCGCGAAGGACGCCTTGAAGGGATCCGCGAAGTCGCAAAGACGGAGCCAGGCGTGACGTCGTAAGATGACCCCTGCCCCGCTGGCTCTAGCGGCTCCCTCCTAAGCATGAGAGAGGAGCCGCATAGACGTATTGGAGATGGATTTCAGAGTGGCCATTCGTGTCGTAAACAAATTCCTGTCTCCGACCGACATGGACTCCGGGGGGGGGGCTGCAGCGTATTCCTTGATCAAGTCTCGCTGTAGCCTGATGGTATGTGCCATATAGTTCAGCGCCCTTATGGAAAAGGTCGCTGAAGAAAACATCCGCTTCCCAATCCTGTCCAACGCTCGAGATTCTTTATCTGGCGGGTGGACCAAAGAACTCTCCTGAGCGAGTTCTTTCTTGGTGGCCGCCGCCACCAACATGGCATCAACAGGGGATCCTTTGGCCCATGATTGCCTATCTGTGGGGGGACTTGGTATTTTATCGGGACGCCTAGGAATTGGCTCCACGGTGTCGGGCTCCTTCCACGACCTGGTGGTAATTAAGTCCACCAGGGGGTCGGCTGGAGGGCACACCCAGGAAGTAGATGGGCCTGTCTCAAACGCCTCCAGGAACACGGATTCATCAAGGGAAGGATTTTCGGCAGACCACCCCCCTCTAATACGCAACATTTCCATGATGTCTCCAAAGGAGACATCTTCAGGGGGTGACCTTGGGGAACCCTCCCTATCATCTAAGTCCGTGTCGGTGGCAACGGACTCGGGGGAGTCCAGGTGCCTCCTTTTACACCGTTTGAGGAACCTCCTCGGTGGGGCTATCCGAAAAGGGCTCGTCCACGGGTGGTTGTTCCTCTGCAGGAACTAGCTGGAGGGCTTGGGCAGGCCGATGGTCGGATGATGGAAGACAGACCCTCATACAGTGGGGGTACGGGTGGATCCGAAGCCCGAACCGGGGATCTGGAGGATCTCGACAGTACCCTCTCCACTACCTCAAAAGCTGAAGGAGAATCACCCTCGCCAGCCTCTGGGAGCAATCTCCTTGGCTCCAAGGAAGGGATCGGGGTCGGAGCCGAAGCAGTCGGCGCCGAGAGAGAGGTGCGCTCCGAAGCCAACAGCTCCGAAGATACAACTCCTCCCTCGGATCCGACGCTCAGCCCTCGGCCCAGAGAGCTTGGATCCGACAAACTCGAGGGCATAGTCGGCGTCGAAGAGACCAGCACTATAGGCGCCGACAAATCACTGGGTCCGAATGGGCCCGGATCCGATGACTCAGAGATCCGAAAACGAGTCGCAGAAGGAGTGATCGGGGGAAACATGGGGGCCGCACTCCCCCCCCAGAAGGGGGGGGGGGCAAGAGCACTCCCATCTGCATTTAGGTCTGCAAGAACTGACGCATCATCCGATCCATATCCGCTTCGGAGATGCTTTTGGTTGACCTGGAAGAGGTAGTCAAGGCGGGCCGGGAGGACCGCCTCGACGACCTCGAGGGAGACCGATCCTCCTCCGGCGAGAAGCTAGGCGAACGGAGCCGAGAGGAGAAGGATCCGGAGACCCCCGAAGGAGACTTGGCTATTTTAGCTGGCGGAGCCGAGGGGTGAGACTCGGCCCGCCTTTTAATGGGATCTATGTCCCTCCTTATCCTTGTGCCTCTTCTCCTTAGTTGAGGAGGCACTAGTTTCCCCCAGAGCTCAAACCCAAAGAGGGAGGTTGAGTCCCGGGTTGAGCTGAGGGAACAGAGGGCGCCGAGGCAGCCGGAGCCCGAACGGGGGAGGAAGAAGAAGCTGACTCCTGGGGGAGTTTTCCCGCCAGGATCAGCTTGTTTTTCCTATCCCGAAGTGCCCGGGGGTTAAAGGCCACACAGATCTGGCAGGCCTCTGAAAGATGGGCTGCCCCCAGGCACAAAACACACTGAGTGTGGCCATCAGCTGGGGACAGCTTGTGGCCACACTCAGTACATTTAGAAAAAATGGCCTTGGGCCCTTCCGCCATGTTTAACACACACACACACACCCAAACGCTAAGGGGGGAGGGGGAATGACAAAAAAAAAAAACTAACTGTACCAGGAAAAAAAATTAAACTAGCACTAAAAAGGGGTAGAAAATGGTTTACTACCACACACACACGATTTTTAAACTTTAGGATAAAGGTATAATGGAAACAATCTCACCCAACCAGGAGCTCTTCAAAGGGAAAGCTTCTTCAGTCGTGGCAAAAAAAGATCTGAGGTAATGTGGTTGGTAGCAGGGGATTATGGGTAGGGGGAGGAGCTAGGAGCTCCGATCTTGGAGCTTGGAAAGCTGCCGGCTCAGATCCGAAGTCTGATCCGATACCCACAGGTTGCAGAGCAAATGAAGTAACTACTTCAGACTGAGCAGTTCAGACTTGGATCAGGATTTAGCATAACCAAGCCAATAAGTACAGTGAGACAGACAGCAGAGAAAAAGCAAATGGTGAGGAAAGAGTCCAAATGGGCATTCCTAAAGTTGTTGAAAGCATCTGACAAGGTCCAAAGAAAGTTGATTAGGGCAGTCCTGCTGTGGTTTGAAGTGCAGAAACATTAAAAGAATTAGTGTGCAATATTAACAAAGCCCCAGTGATTTAAGTACAAAAAGTGCTTGGTCTCAGAAGGGTTCCCAGCGGGAATGGGAGTGCATCAGGCTTGGCTCTGAGCCCACTGCTGCTCATATTGGTGATGGGGCTACATTAGCCGACAGGTCAGCGAGGACATAACAAAGATGCTGTCTGCAGATGATATGGCATTAAAGGCAGACTCTGAGAAAGAAATTCAGCAAAGGATAGGGAAATGGAATCCAAAAACTGAAGGCCCATGGGATAAAAAACAGAGTACAAACAAGACAGCTGTAATGATGGTAAATGGGGGAGAACCAAAGAATTGATATGAAAGGGAAAACAATAGAACAGGTTAACAGCTTTAAGTATCTGGGAGGGGTAGCTGAGTAGGAAACTCTGAATGAGGAGGTCAAAGTTAAAATCAGAGGGGCTGTAGTCAACTGGCATAGTGCATCAGGGGAGACATACAACAGAAGGATTAAAAAAAGAAAAGTGTACAAAACAGTGGTACATCCAGTACTGCTATACTGTACAGAAACCTGGGCCATAAAGGTAGAGCAACTGCAGAAGCTACAGGTGATGGAGATGAAGTGTCAGACATAGATGACAGGATGCACACTGTGGGATAGATGAAATGTGGCCATCAAAGCACACACCAAAGAAGCTTTAATTGCAGAGAAGGTCGAAGAGCATACATTATGTGGTTCAGGCACAGGTGCAGAAAAGAAGACCTGGTAAAGATGATTTGGGTTAGGCAGGAAGAAGATAAGAGGAACAGAGGGTGTACAGCAAAAAAAAAATGTATGGATTGTGTGACAGAAGACCTGCAAGAGTCAGACTTGACTATCAGAGAAGGTAGGAGTGTGGCAGTGAATTGAGAGCACGCAAGCGACTGACAGTTGACACAATATCCCAACCATGAAGAAAATAGGAAAAAGGGGGCCGCTGATCATGATGACCATTTCCCAAGGGGGAAGACATGCTACTGGCTGGAGAGAGAAAAATAATCAAGATTTCTAAGAGGCGTGACCTCAAGTCCTGACGTTCCTGTAAATATTCCTGACAGTTTGTGCACGTGTGCACAGATTAGTTAGTAAGCTAAAATGCACATACTTGGATTTCCCAAAGTAAGCTTTCTCAGACAGTAATTCTACTATGACTGTTTCATGGAGCACAGAACACAAAGCACTTTCAGTACAAGACACAGTCTAGGTCTCACTCTGGTTGACTGAATCTCATGCCCTGAACAAGCAAATATTATGCATGACCTATTAAGCCACTGAAAAAAAGTGACTCTGACCTTCTCATCATTAACGTCAACCTCAGAAGCTTGATAAAGTACATGAATTTCATGCTGCTATTGCCCTTTACTTCCCTGATATAGTGGTCATTACTGAAACAAGGCTCAAGCCTCATATTAAATCTGAAGAATTTCTTCCCAATGGTTATAACATCCTCAGAACTGATAAGAGTATCTAGACGTGGTGGTGGGATTGCTATTTTGTTTAAAGACAGTCTTAAATTGGCACAGCTTAACTTTACTCTACCTGATATCCCTAACTAATAAGTTTCAGTAGCACGCCTAGATATTAATAATCATAAGGCCATTATCTTTATAGCGATCTACCTACCCCCTGCTAATAACCTCCTTAATACTGAAAACATCCTTGAATGGGCCTCTACCAACTTCAGGCATGAAACTATTATACTTGGAGATTTTACCCTTGACTGGACTACCTGCTCTTCTAAACCCCCTACTAACTTTATAAACTTGTACAATTTTTATCAAAAATTAACCACCCCACACGCATCGACAAATACACCAACAGGCAATCCATTCTTGACTGGATTTTAACAAATAAATCCAATATTAGCTATGATGCAGGGTGTCTCCTTGACACATTAAACGATAACTTCCCTACCTACTTGATTAGAAAACATACACAATTCCTGTAATATTTTATTGAACAACATTCGCAATAAAAACACTTTTCTCCTACCTAATGTAATATTAATCAACAATACGACTGGGCACCTCTAAAACCTCTTCACTTGGACCGTGCAGTACAGTACTTCAACAGTGCCTTCCTACAAATACTTAATGATCTAGCCCCAATTAAAAAAATTCGTACCAAATCCAAACAGCTTCCCTGGTTGTCAAAAGACACAATTGTTCTACTAAAACAAAAGGACAGAGCCAGGTATCTCTTTCAGAATAACAGACGTAAACAAAATCTCATTACCTACCAACAACTTTGAATTCAAATAAAAAAACTAATTACGCAAGACAAAAAAACTACTTCCAAACAAGTCAGCTAAAATACCAGAAAAATCCTAAAAGATTCTGGCAAACAATCAACTTCCTTCTCAACCTGGGAAAACCTACTATCCCAGCTCCAACTCTGACCAACCAAATGACTGCACTACCACTCAATTTAACTCCCATTTTATTAACTGACTAACCTCTTTACTAAACAGAAAAAGAAGTTATGTCCTTACCATAACGTTCCATGCGAGTTCTTCATTTCGCCTTTTTGTTCTTACACGTGGGCTCAGAGCCGATACCTCGGCTCCGAGTCAGCCGCTTTTCAAGCTCAAACTCTGAGAACCTCAAAACCCAGTATATATCCCATGATGCTCTACTGTAAACCCCAGATCTAGTATGCTGCACCTGAAGACAGCCTAAAAAAATAAGCACTGCAGTACCTACCCTATCTAGGTACCTTAAGGAGACAAGCTGACAAGACCAACCAATCCACCAAGACAACCATCTTTCTCACCAGGAGGGGGAAGGTGGGAGGGAATGTAAGAACAAAAAGTTGAGATGAACAACTCACATGGAACATTATGATAAGGACATAACTTCTTTATGTGAAGTTGTTCTACCTCGCCATTTTGTTCTTATACATGGGTAGCGTCCCAAGCACCCTAATCCTGGGTGGCTCAAGGAAGAACATTCCTGAGCACAGTGGAACCAAAGGAAGCCCTGTCCCTGAAGGCCCTGTCCACTCTGTAATGAGTGATAAATGTGTGAGGTTTGAACCAAGTAGCAGCCGCACAGATGACATCCAAGGGTAAACGAGCTGCATGAGCTAATGACGTAGAAACAGCCCGGGTAGAATGGGCTTTGACATTAGTCGGTAATGGCTGGTTAGTGGAGGAATAAATGAATTTAATGCAATCAGAAAGCCACTTAAATAAGGTGATTTTTGATACCGCAGAACCTTTCTTGTTCTCTGCGTAAGAGACAGAGTTGATCAGATTGTCTGAAGTCTTTCGTTCTATCCAAGTAGAATCTTAATTGCCTGTGAACATCAAGCTTGTGTAACGTATATTCCAGTCTGTTGGTATGGTGTCTAAAAAAGGTTGGGAGCTCAATGCACTGATTTAAGTTGGTTTCTGAACAGACCTTAGGAAGAAAGGTAGGATTTGTCCTGAGGGACACCCTATCAGGGTGGAAGATCAAATATGGGGGCTTGGAGATCAGAGACCCTACGCGCAGATGTAATGGCTACCAGAAATATTGTTTTCCGAGACAGAAACTTCAAATCACAAGATGACACGGGTTTGAAGGGGGCAAGCATCAATTGGGATAAAACAAGATTCAAATTCCAGGGAGAGACAGGGTGTCTGATAGGTGGTCTGAGATGGTGGGTACCTTTCAAAAAAGCCTTACATAGTCTGTGGGACATGATGTTAGACCAGTTAAATCCTACATGAAATTTGGAAATGGCAGCCAAGTGTACCCTTATGGTGGCAGCTGCTGCGCCATCAAAGAACAAGGAAGACAAATTCTAATATGGTATGAATAGGCGCAACATATGGGTCAACGTCGTGGTGAGAAGCCAGTGAAGAAATCGTTTCCATTTGCTATTATATAACTTCCTGGTTGACAGTTTATGAGAAGAAACTATAATACGTTGGACCGCGGGAGACAAATCTTGAGACCTGGCTAATATGGGAATTGGAGCAGCCAAGCTGTCAGTTTTAGGGAGATGAGGGAGGGGTGAAGAACTCCGACGAATGAGTCAGAAGGTGTGGCACTGGGTCCAGATTCCATGGTTCTTCCACTCGATACTTCTGTAGGAAGGGGAACCAAATCTGACTAGGACAAGATGGGGCTATCAGAACAGTCCTTCCCAGACTTTTGGCTTTCTGAATGAATTTGGGAATTAGGGGAATTGGCGGGAAGGTATACAGGAGGCCCGGGGGGCCAATCGTGTACAAGCGCGTCCCTTGGGTTGCTCCCCGGTGGGGGATAAAGGGCAAAGTAGCTGCTGCATTTGGCATTCATCGGAGATGCAAACAGATTGCAGCAAGGCTGGCCCCACCTGCGGAAAATCTTGTCCGCCACCTGTTTGAGGGACCACTCGTGAGGCAGCAGGATGGCCCTGCTCAATTTGTCCACTATCACTTTGGATGACCACGGGATGTGCGTTGCTATTAGAAAGCGTCTGGTGGATACAGCCCACTGCCAAATTCTTAGGGCCTCTCAGCATAAGGGATACGATCTGGTTCCCCCTTGCTTGTTGATGTACCAGGCTACTGACATATTGTCCGTCTGAATTGCAATTGTCCCTGGAGGAAGACAGTCGTGAAAATGTTGCAACACCAGGAACACCGCTCTCACCTCCAGGACATTTATGTGCAAATGTGATTCCATGCTTGACCAAGTACCTTGGACAGTCTGTCCCTGAAATAGCCCCCCCCACCCTATCAGGGAAGCATCCATGGTCACTGTGGCTGTGGGTTGGGGAAGAACAAGGGGACGTCCGACTATCTGGTCGCTGTTCAGCCACCAACAGAGATCCTTCTTGCAAAGATTTGTTAACAGAATCTCGTGCGACATGGGCAGTTGTTGGTAAGACCACTGTGTGAAGAGTAACCACTGGAGTATGCGCATGTGCATGCGTCCCAACGGGACTGCTATTAGCGTGGCTGCCATTGTGCCTAATAGCTTCAGTATCTGGGACGCAAGAGCTTTGTTTTGGGTCAACAGACTGGACAATTGACTTCTTAGAGATAAGATTCTTGTTTGAGGCAACCTGATCCTTGAATCGATAGTGTCTAGCTCTACTCCTATATAAAGGTAATATGCTGCGAGGGCGATAACACAGATTTTTCAATGTTTAAGGTTATGCCCAACTGGGAACACAGGTTGATAGTGTAGTCTCTTGCCTGAATTAGTTGATGCCTGGAGGTGGCAGTGAGGAGCCAGTCGACCAAATATGGAAACACCCAGAATCCTAAACGTCTCAGGTGAGCCGTGACCACTGCCATACATTTGGTGAACACTCTGGGGGCTGTAGTGAGACCAAAGGGCTGGGCTCTGAATTGGTAATGACTGCCCCCCAGCCGGAAACGCAAGTGATCTCTGAATGATCTGGCCATTTTGATGTGGTAGTAAGCATCCTTGAGATCTATAGAGCACATCCAATCGCCCGTTTCTAGGAACGGAAGTATCAACTGAAGCGTGACCATCCGGAACGTTTCCTTTTTGATGAAGGTGTTGAGTTTGCTGAGGTCTAATATGGGCCTCCAGTTCCCTGACTTCTTTGGAACTAAAAAGAACCTTGAGTAAGTTCTGGATCCTATCTGGTCCGCCGGGACTGGCTGGATGACTCTTGTCTAACAGGTTTTGAATCTCTATGGCTGCTAGTTTTCGCAGACTGGATGGAACGTCTGGAATACTTGTACACATTGGAGGGCATTTTGAAAAGGGGATGTAGTAACCTCTGGAAATGATGCTTTTTACCCAAGAATCCATTGCAATGTTTAGCCAGGCATTTGGGTATAAAGCCAAGCGACCCCCGACCGCCTCCAGAGAAGGACAGCCGGGCTTCCTTTCAGGAATGCCGACAGGGTTTGCCAGAGAACTGCTCTCTGTCACCCTGATTTTGCGGACCCCCTCTGCCGTTTGGATGGCGTCTTCAGTTTTTACCCCCTCCTCTGCCCCTAGAGGGAATATCCGTAGGTGTGTAGAGTATCTCCCAGCTCTTTGAGGAGATCTCATTGAAGGCAGGTAAAATGGGTCAGGTAGTTGAGCGATCTCATGGAAAATGCCGCAGAACTAAATATGCGTTTCCCATACCTGTCCATCATCCTAGAATCCCTATTAGGAGGATGGACAGAAGAAGAGGTTTCCGACATCTTTCTTGGTGGCTGCTGCCACCACCATGGCATCAACCGGGACTCCCTTGGTAAGAAAGGCCTTATCAGCGGGGGAAGTAATGAACTTGTTGGGCCTCCGAAGGACCGGTTCCACTGAATCAGGGGACTCCCACGCCCTTCGAGCAACCAGGTCCATTAGTTCGAAGGGAGGAGTAACCAGGAGGTGGATGGCTGAGACCCAAAGGCCTTCAGGACTACAGACATGTCCTCAGTAGGGGCAAGGGACTGCCAATCACCCCTCTGCCTTAAGATCTCCAATATGTCTGCAAATGAGACATCCTCAGAGGGGGATCATGGGACCCTTCTGATTCCTCCAAGTCGGTATCAGATGTCAGGGATTCCTGTGAGGAATCCAAGTGCCTCCTCTTGCACAGTCTCTTCCTAGGTACTTCATCGGTGGGAGCGTCCGGTGAAGTCCCTGTAGAAAAGGGGCTGCCCAATGGGGATACCTGAGGCTCTGGGTCTCGACGCTTGGTAGGGACCTGTGGGGAAGAGACCGAATGAGGCCCTTTATGGGGAGGGGAAAAAAGATACAAGGAGGTAGTGGTCTTAGAAGACATGACCTTCCTCATGGCATCAAAGGCACCAGAATCCCGGTCCAGGAAGTCTACTGGCTCCAAAGAAGCCAGGAGCCCTCCCCGAGCTGAGACCCAGTGCTCCAATCCAGAGGACGGAGCCGAATCCACCTACGCCGAAGCCCCGAGGGGAAGGGTCGGAACCGAAGTCTCGGTCCGACTCTCCGCCCCGGATACAGCGAGGGAGTGTCGGCCCCGAGACTTCTCAGTCAGGACCGAGGAAATCAAGGTCGACACAGCCGAGGGAGCTGGATCGAACCTCGGCTCCGAGGGTTCTACCAACGTCGGTTCAGTCTGCCCCGGCTCCGAGGGTTGGATTGGCTTCGGAGGAGGAGGAAAAGAAAGTAGGGTTGGAATTTCAGGCTTCGAAGCAGAGTGGCCCGAAGCAGAAAGCATTTTGACCAGGGCCGGATTCTCTAGCATTCTTTTAACCATGCGGTACAGGTCCACATCGGATAACCTCGAAGAATGGTTCATGGGATGGTTCGAAGGAGCCGAAGACAGCACCAACTGAAGAATCGGAGACTGAGGAATCTCCAACACCGGATCCACAACTGGGCTCAGAGTCGATGATTGAACCATACTAGAGGAGTTCGGAGGTGAGGACTTGGGCTCCGAGGACCCGGACGACTTCAACCCCTTCGAAGCCTTGGAAGAAAGGTCAGTCTTGTCCAGCGCAGCCTGAAAATCAGGCTTCAGGAGTCCCCTATCCACCATCTTCCTGCGACTTTCTAGAAGAAGCCTAGCGCTAAAGGAGTGGCAGATAGAGCACGCTTCCTGCAAATGAACAGATCCCAAAAGTACAGTTTTGTACCTACCATAAATGTAGATGTTAGAGCGTATACCCTGCTGCAGTCATCACACTTGGGTTATCCTGCCGTCAGGCGGTCCCGCAGTTGGCCAGAATTCCAAAGTCTTGGTCTGGCATCGGTTGCTGTCGCTTCAGTTTTTCTGTGTATAGATATATATATATATATATATATATATATATATATATATATATATATATATAGCTATCTTGAAAAAAAAAAGTAAAACAAAACCCTTAGGCACAAGCAAATACACCACAGAGGTTGTATAGAATAGAGATAAGTTCAGCTAGTTTTAGAGGGGATGGAGGGAGGGCAACCTAGAACATCTACATTTATGGTAGGTACAAAACTGTACTATGTTCATTGTGTTACCCTGCTGCAGTCATCACACTTGGGTAGAATCCCAAAGCTAAGGATGGGTGGAGGAGTCAAACAGGGTTAGAAGGGACTAGTAGGCCCTGAAAAACTGCAGTGGCGAAGCCTGCCCTGGTCTTAGAGTAAAGTGGTAAGTGATAATGTTTGGTGAAGGTGTGTACTGAACTCCAAGTTGCAGCTTCCAGAATATCCTTGGTTGGTACCCCCCTGAAGAAGGCTGTAGATGTAGCTGCTGCCCTGGTAGAGTGGGGCATTATGGTAGCAGGAACTGCTTTTCCATGGTGGGTGTAGCAAAAACGTATGCAATGTCCTATCCATTTGGAAATGGTTTGTTTTGAGATGGCCTTACCTTGTGAGGCTGTAGCATAGGATACAAGAAGCTGGTCAGATTTTCTGAAAACCTTAGTTTTATCCAAGTAGTAACGTAGCTGTCTGTGAATGTCCAAGGAATGCAGGAGTCTTTCTCCTTTGTTCTGTGGATTTGGAAAGAAGGTTGGTAAATGGATGGTTTGATTTAGGGCCACACTGGATACCACCTTAGGCATAAAGGAGGGGTTAGTTCGTAGAGAAACCCTGTCTTGATGAAAAATGAGGAAAGGCTCCACTGCCATTAGCGCCTGAAGCTCTGAAACTCTTCTAGCTGAAGTGATTGCTTGCAGCAGGGCAGTCTTCCATGATATAAACTTTAGGTCAGCTAAGAAAGCTGGTTCAAAAGGAGGTAGCGTGAGTTTTTCCAGAACAAAATTGATGTCCCAAGTAGGTGTTGGTGCTCTCCTGGGAGGCCTAATGTTCTTGGCCCCTCTGAGAAACTGCCTTAAGAGTGGATGTGAAAATAAGGAAGGATCCGTGTTGTAGTGAGCAGAAATAGCTGAGGTGTGGATTTTAATAGATGAAAAAGAAAGCCCTTTGTGTAACATCTCAGTTAGATATTGCAGAATCTGTGGTATGTCAGGCTGAAGGTTATTTTGGCCTTTATTTTGGTTCAAGGCGCAAAACGTTTTCCATTTGTCTGAGTAGGCTTTCCTGGTGCTAAGCCTCCTGGCCTCCAGAATAACTTCCATAAAAGCTTGAGGGAGAGGAGCTGGCTGGTTACCTAGGTGATTTGCCATGCAACCAAGTTTAAGGTTTTGAGCTGGCTGTGTAGAATCTGACTGTCTTGCTGTGTGAGCAGGTGGGTAATTTGTGGTAGAATCCATGGGGACATGGGCCATATTCCGTAATAGTGGGTACCAGTGCTGGCGTGGCCAGTCTGGAGCAATGAGCATCATTCGGGGTCTCTCCATCCTGACTTTCAGTAGCACCTTTGTGAGAAAGGGTAGTAGAGGAAAGGCATACCCTGTTAGCATTTTCCAACTGAAAGAGTGCGTCCACTTTCCAAGCTTGTTGGTGAAAGGTCCTTGTGCAAAACTTTGTTAGCTGATAGTTTTGAGGGCTGGCAAACAGGTCTATGTCTGGGAGCTCCCACTTTTGAGTTATCATTGCGAATACTTGTGGATCCAAGTTTCCATTCGTGGGGATCCATGATGCTTCTGCTTAGGTCATCTGCCAATATGTTCTTTCTTCCTGGCAGGAAATGAGCTTGTAGTTGAACTTGGTAAGCCAGTGCTGTGTTCCACAAGGTCATTGCTTGCCTGCATAGAGGGTAGGAGTGTGTGCCCCCTTGTTAGTTTATGTACCACATTACTGTGGTGTTGTCTGTCCTTATGATGAGCTGTCCTGGATGCAAGAGGTCCTTGAAGGCTGTCAGAGCATTTTGTAAAGCTAGCATTTCTTTTTGATTGATGTGCAGATTCCTTTGATTTGCTGTCCATAAGCCTTGAACGCACCATCCTGCCATGTGTGTCCCCCAGGCATAGTCCGGTGCATCTGTTGTCATAGTTTGCCTGGCTGGGGGTAGGGTGAAAGGCTGACCCTTGTTGAGGTGACAAGCCTGTGACCACCATAGACACTCCTGTTGAAGGCAGGGAATGAGAGTTATCACTGTTTCCAAGCTGTGACTGTGTTGAGTCCATACGCATTTTAGGTACCACTGTAATTTCCTCATATGCAGTTTTGCAAATGGTATTAGTAGTATGCAAGATGCCATGAAGCCCAAGGCCTGCAGAATTTTTCTTGCAGGGAGTTGGGTCTTTGTTGCCATTGTTCTGTAGTATTGAGTTAATTGTAGTTTGGCTGGCGTCAAATAAGCCATCTGGGCCGTTGTATTCAAGCTGGCACCCAGGAATGTCATAGTTTGAGAGGGCACTAGTTTTGATTTCTGTTCGTTTACTGTGTACCCTAAGCAACTTAGAAGATGTCTCACAAAAGCCAGGTGTTGTAAGAGAATGTCCTTGCTTTCTGCTTGTATGAGAGAGTCATCCAGGTATGGGTATGTTTGAATTCTCCTCTGTCTGCAGTATGCAATTACTGGTGCCAGGCATTTTGTGAAGACCCTGGGTGCAGTAGATAAGCCAAAGGGCAGTGCAGAGAATTGGTAATGGGTTGAACCTTCAATGAAACGGAGGTATCTTCTGCAATTTTGTCTGACAGGGACATGCAGGTATGCCTCCTTGAGGTCCAACGTTACTAGCCAAGCTTTCTTGCCCAACATGGGAAGAAGCTGTTGTAGTGTTAGCATCTTGAATTTGGGTACTTGCAAGAAAGTGTTTAAAATTGAAAGGTCCAGAATGGGTCTCCAAGCATTGTCCTTTCTGGGGGACTAGAAAGAGCCTTGAGTAAAATCCTTGGCCTTGCTCCTGTGTAGGTACCAGTTGGATGGCTTTCATGTCCACGAGAGCTGTAATTTGTTTTTGCACCTCTGCCCATTGATTTTGTGGCAGGTTTGGCATTCCTTTTATCCTTGGCAAGGTGTGGAAATGGAATCTGTATCCATGTGACATGTCTAAGACCCATTTGTCCTTTGTGACTATGCGCCAGTTGTCTGTAAAAAGTGTTAATTTTCCTCCCAAGGGAGCTGCCAAGAGGGTTTTGCTTGGCAGATTGATGTTTAAGTCATTGTGTTTGCCTTCTAGTGGTTTGGGACCTGTCTTCTCCTCCCTTCTGTGTTGAAGTGCCCCATTGGCGAGGTTTGTAAGGGGTTTGTGCTTGTCCTCTGCCCCTTGGGCACCTGTATTTACCCCTCTGTGGCCTGTCAGAAGCTGGAAAGGACCAATTTTTTGTTGGCCAATTTCTTCTGAAGCGTGGGGGCTGTACCTGTAAGAAAACTTTGACCGTCTGCACATATTTTGCCTTGGCCTCCATTTTCTTTAAAACCTACTCTGCTTTAACACAAAATAAAACATCCTGCTGTAGGGGCGCATCCAGCAACTTTGCTTTAACATGATCAGGCAGAGATTGTTCCTTTAACCAAGCATGCCTACGTATCACAGACCCAGTAACAGCTGCTCTGGAGGAAGCTTCCAAGGCATCAAAACCAGATTGTAAAGTATGTTTGCCCACCTGTTCAGCTGCATGCAACAGATCTTGCATTTCCTTGAGTTCAGACTGTTGAGGGAGCATGCCCATCTTTTGTTTTATTTGAGACATAAGGAATTGCTGGTATTTAAGCATGTGAAATTGACAATTTAATGCTCTCATAGCTAGAGTAGTAGAGGTGTAAACCTTCTTCCCCCACCTGTCTAGTGCTCTGGAGTCCCTTTCCGAAGGTACAGGATTTTTAGCCATAGAAGCTTTAGCCCCTTTGGGACCCTGAGAGATTGTCTCTGGATTAGCAGCAGGGTTTTTGTAAAGGAATTTGTGAGAGTCAGGCACTCTATAGTATCTATCTGGTTTGGCTGGAGCAGGAGGCAGAGAATCTGGATTTAAACTAGATTCTAAGAAAACATCATCTACTATGTCCAAAACAGGGGGGGTAGCAATAGGTCTATGCTGGGGAAGTCAAAGAAACTCCCAGAGCCTTTTCTTTGAGTCAGAGTAGTCCTGACCTTCCCAGTGGAAATGTTCCCTCATGGTGTGTAAGGTTTCCCCATAGGAGTAGTCTTCAGGGGGAGAAGCTGAGGGAATTGAGTCTTCAGCATCGGAATCTTCATAAGGGGGAAAGGAGTAATCCTGTTCCTCAGAGGAACCTGAGGAAACAGACACCTGATCAGAGGAGGCATAATCCTCCTCGTGTCTAGGAGAAGCTGAGGGAGTAGAGTCCTCAGCATCAGAATCCTCACAAATTTCAGAATCCTGGTCAGAAGTATCATAAGCAAACTCAGTCCTAGGTGGAAGGTTGGCTTCTCCTGATTAAAGTAATAAGGTCTTCAGTCATTCTTATAATTTGTTCCTTAGGTGTAGAGGCCTGACCATGTGGTCTGGGCATCAGTTTTCTAGGCATGGTTCAAGTTTTAGGCTTTGAAGAAGAAGATGGCGCCAGTTTAATATGCAAATCAGTAGGCCTGAATACACCCTCAGAAGCCGGTGCCTGCAC
>NC_056747.1:181846522-181861228 GCF_019279795.1 Protopterus annectens | reverse complement strand
ACGAATAAGTTGAAGAACATCTGCAAAATGGCTCTATGGTCCAATTCAACTAACTGAAAATTAAAGATATAAACTGATTATATTAATATCGTGATACATACGTAACAAATCTTCAGTTTTTCTCTTGGTCCCCCTGAAAATGGACTTCATCCAATAATGCAAACCCAGTTAATCAAATAAAGACAAACTATGGTTAGGTGATAGGCGATAACCTTGGCACATCTTTACAAGTGGGCAGATGCTATAGTAAATAAGGAGAGGGCATCTGAATTGTGGTTTTTCCAAACAAAAAATAGTGTGTTTGAGACATATAAGGGCATCTGGAAGCAGAGTAAGAGTTACATGAACACAAAGCGAGTTTTACCTTACGAGCATATGTAAGTAAGAAAATCTTACTACTCAAACTATTTGTGCCTTGGGGTGGTGGTGGTGGGTGTGGCTGTGTTGCATTTACTGGCAAAAGAAAGCACAGTTGTGTACTCTTACCATAAATGTAGCTGTTCGGGTGTATTCACTGTTGCAGTCATCACAATTGCATTATCCTGCCAGGGGTAGCCCTCAGTCGGCCCGAATATCAGAGGCTTAGTATTTCTGCTTCGGTTGCTGTTGCTTCAGGAATGACGTCAGGTCATCAGTGGTATAAAAACAGGCAGCCAATGTCATTACATCAGTTTTTCTTGCCCCAAAAGTCAGGAGCCCCTAAATAGGGAGCTAAGTTATGGTGGAAAAATACCACCAGTAAAAAGTAAATACCAATAGCCCTGTAAGGAGTGTGGAAGTGAGAGAGAGAGAGAGACAAGGGGGCTGGAGGGTGGGAAACTAGGACTGCGACAGTGAATACACTTGAACATCTACATTTATGGCAATTGTACACCACTGTACTATGTTCTTAGTGTTTTACTGTTGCAGCCATCACAATTGGGTTGATTCCAACAGCTGAAGAATGAGTGGAGGCAGTCAAGAAGAGTTGGGGCTGGCTAGTAAGCCCCGCAGGACTGCGGTTGCAAAGCCCGCCCTGGATATGGAAAAGATAGGCAGGTGGTAATGCTTGGTGAGGGTATGAACAGAACTCTAAGTTGCAGTTTCCAGAATGACCCTGGTAGGGACTCCTCTGAGAAAGGCTGTAGAAGTAGAAGTCGCCCTAGTGGAATGTGTCCTGACTCCCTGAGGGGGTTGTTTCCCATGGTGTTTGTAACAGAAATGGATATAGTGTGCTATCCCATTTGGAGACTGTTTGTTTTGATATGGCCTTGCACTCTGCCCCTGGTGCAAAGCCGACTAGTAACTGGTCAGATTTCCTAAAGGGCTTAGTCATATCAAGGTAGAATCTGAGGTGTCTGTGCACATCTAAAGAGTGCAGGATCCTTTCTCCCTTATTTTGAGGATTTGGGGAAAAAGGTGGGCAAATGGATAGATTGGTTGAGAGCCACACTGGACACCACTTTAGGCATGAAAATTGGGTTAGTCCTGAGGGAGACCCTGTCAGCATGAAAAATAATGAAGGGTTCCACAGCCATAAGTGCTTGTAGCTCAGACACTCTTCTAGCTGAAGTGATGGCCAAAAGCAAGGCAGTTTTCCGAGAGAGAAATTTTAACTCTGCTGATGCTGCAGGCTCAAAGGAGGGCAAGTCTGAGCTTTTCCAACACAAAGTTAAGGTCCCAAGCAGGGGAAGGGGCTCATCTTGGTGGCCTTACATTGTTAGCCCCTCTCAGGAACTGCTTGATGAGAGGGTGTGAGAAGAAAGGTGGCTCAGTGCTGTAATGAGCAGAGATGGCAGAGGCATGTACAGGACCCTGTGGAGTAGGTCTGCTAGGTCTTCCAGGATTAGAGGTAAGGAGGGCTGTGCTGGATCTGCTCCTTTAGTGTGGATCCAGGAGTAATACTTTTTCCACTTGTCAGCATAGGATTTTCTTGTACTGGGTTGTCTGGCTTCACGTATGACATCCAGTACTTGCTTGCTTAGGCTGGCCGCTGGAGGAGAAGTCATAGAATAAGCCAGGGTGCAAGGTTCAGGGTCTGCAAGTGCAGATGCAAGAACTGTCCCACCTGCTGAGTCAGGAGACTTGCTTTCAGGGGGAGGTACCATGGAGGCAATGGTGACAGACTGAGCAGTAGTGGGCACCAGTGTTGACATGGCCAGTCTGGGGCAATCAGAACTGCCCTTGGTCTTTCCTCCCTTATCTTGAGTAATACTCTTGTAAGAAGAGATAGAGGGGGAAATACATACATTGAGAGGTTTGTCCACTGGAAGGATAGGGCGTCCACTTTCCAGGCCTTGCTGTGAGGTTCCCTGGTGCAGAATTTGATGAGCTGGTGGTTGCAGCTGAAGGCAAATAGGTCCACCTTTGGGGTACCCCATTTCTGGGTCACAAGGCTGAAGGTGTTGTGGTTTAATTGCCACTCGTGTGGGTCTAGGCAATTTCTGCTTAAGTTGTCTGCCAGAGAGTTTTGGTTGCCTGGCAGGAATTGAACTTGCAGGTGAATATGCATGGCTGAGGCAGTGTTCTACAGGGTCATGGCTAGCCTGCAGAGAGGATGAGTGGGTTCCCCCCTGATTGTTGATACACCACATCACTGTGGTGTTGTAAGTTTTGATTAATAGACACCCCGGAGAGAGAAGGGATCTGAGAGCTGTCAGAGCGTGCTGAACAGCTAACCTCTCTTTTTTGTTGACGTGCAGATGAATTTGGTTTGTGCTCCAGTGGCCCTGAATGCACCTGCCATCCAGATGAGCACCCCAGGCATAATCTGATGAGTCTGTGGTTAGGATCTGGGCGGCGTGGGGTTGTATAAAGGGAAACCCCTTGTTGTGGTTGCATGCTGCTGTTCACCAAAGGAACGCTTTCCTTAGACAAGGTATGACAGTTTACAGGTCTTAAGAATGTTGGCACCAAAGACGTTTTAAGTACCACTGAAGTTTCCTCATGCAGTCTGACATATGAAATTAGTAGAATGCAGGAGGCCATGAACCCTAGAGCCTGCAGGATTTTCCTTGCGGATAACTGGGTTCTGGTGGTCATTTGAGAGAAGTAGCCTGTCGGATAGGCTTGTTTGTCTGGCGTAAGGAATGCCATCTGGGATGCAGTGTTCAAGCTTGCTCCCAGGAATGCAATTTTTTGACTGGGGCCTAGTTTTGACTTCTTTTTGTTGATAGTGTACTCCAGGGAGGTTAGAAGGCCCTTTACAAATGTTAGATGCTGCAACAGCTTTTCCTGTCTGCCTGAATCAGGCAATCATCCAAGCAGGGGTAAATTTGAATATTTCTCTCTGTCTGCAATAGGCAATGGCAGCAACCAGGCATTTTGTGAAAACTCTGGAAGCAGTGGATAAGCCAAAGGGAAGTGCAAAGAACTGATAATGCATAGATCCTGCCCTGAAACACAGACATTTCCTGCAAGAGTCCCTGACTGGGATATGCAAATAAGGCCTCCTTTAGGTCTAGGGTGGCTAGCCAGGTATCTTTGGACAGCAAAGGGAGAAGCTGCTGTAGGGTAAGCATTTTGAATTTTGGTACCACCAGGAAAGTGTTTAGAATGGATAGAGCTAAGATTGTGCACCAGTTCCCCTCTTTGCTGGGTACTAGGAAAAGTCTGGAATAAAAACCTTGGCCTATCTGTTCTGCAGGAACAGGTTGAATTGCCCTTACGGAGAGCAGGGACTGAACTTGGCTTGGTGCCCACTGGTTTGGAGGAAGGTCTGGGAACCCTGTTGGGGTTGGCAGCGTGTGGAAAAAAAATATGTACCCCTGGGATACTATGTTGTGGACCATCAATCGTTGGTGATAGAGATCCAGTTTTTTGCATGGTTGGCAAGTTTTCCTCCTAGGGGCACGAGCAATTGGGTAGAGGTGAGGGGAGGCATTGAGAAGTCATTGTGAATTACTTCCATAAGGGGTGGCTTAGCACTCCCTGTTTTAGAGGTGGAGGTATTCCATTGCTTAGATCTCTGCATACCCTGAGACTGTAGTCAGGGAGGTCCGTTTCCCAGAGGTCTAGTTTGAGGTGGCCTTGAGAGGGCTGGAAAGGACCAATGTTTTGAAAGGCAATGCCCACTGAATCTTGGAGGCTGCAGCTGCAAGATATCTTTGACTGTCTGCATAGACTTAGCCTTTTCTTTCATCTTTTTTAAAACCTCTTCTGCTCTGGTGCCAAAGAGATTGTTCTTGTTCAGAGGTGCGTCCAATAATTTTGATTTGACATGGTCTGGTAAGGTCTGTTCTTCAATACAGGCATGCCCTTTAAGTACAGAACCTGTGACTACTGCCCTGCAAGATGCTTATAGGGCGTCAAACCCACATTGCAGGGTATGCTTGCTGACTTGGATTGCAGAATGCATAAGCTCTTGTAATTCTTTATTTTCTGCACAGTCAGGGACGGTAGCTAATTTTTACTAGTTCCACAGTATGCTGCTGGTATTTCAGCATGTGGAACTGACAATTTAACGCTCAAATTGCAAGAGTTGCAAAGGTGTATACTTTTATACCCCATCTGTTTAAAGCTCGGGAATCCCTGTCCGAGGGGGTGGGATTCTTAGCTGTAGTCACTTTTATTCCTTTAGGTCCTTGGGAGATGACCTCTGGGTCAGCAGTAGGATTTCTGAAAAGACCCATCCAAGGTAGAGACATCCGCAGGTTCCGTAGTCACAGAAGAGTCTCACAGCATACCGGACTCCAAACGGGTCTCAGTAGCGGCCTGCAAATCCATCGAAGAGGGCATCAGGGGCTGCGAAAGCGCCTCACTGAGTACCAGCAAACTGGCGACTAGCTTAACGGAAGCGTCGTCAGTAGTTTTGGACCTGTGCAACGGTAATCAGATGGCTTACCGAAGCCATTTCAGAATACAGAGAATTAAAGTATTTAGCTACAATAAGAGCCAGATGATAAATAGTTCAGGTATTGAACAAAGCACAAAACCAGCAGCGAGGTACGTCATGTGGTCTGGGCCTAAACAGGTGACACAGTAAGAATGGAAATCTTGGTGTGGTATTTGCTTTCCACAGGCAAGACAATTGTTAACTTTTTTCTGACATTGGTTAGAGCAAAAAAAAAAAAAGGATCCCCAACGGGGTACTTAGCTTTAGAAGACTTCAACTTCAATTTTGGAAACGAAAAACTCAGGTAGCGGCCAACCGGCATTTGTGCAAACTGCTTCCGCTTCGGGCTCCTTGGCAAGAAAGACTGGTGTAATGGCATTGGCTGCCTGTTTTTATACCACTGACGACCTGACGTCATTCCTGAAGCGACAGCAACCGACACAGAAATACTAAGCCTCTGGTATTCAGGCTGACTGAGGGCTACCCCTGGCAGAATAACCCAATTGTGATGACTGCAACAGTGAAATACGAAGAACATCTAGATCGCAGTATCACCAGCAATGAAGCTGTGCAAGTACAACCTGGACAAATATTTTTTAAGTGTTCAGATGCAAAACTGGAAACCTGTACCTAAACTACACCGGCACCAACACAGATAATCAAAGGAAGATACTTAGTTGACCAAAGGGCATCCCAGAAAAAGGAAAAATAAATAAGTTAATACAAAGGAACTCGGCAGCACCTGAGTATTAACATTAACTGAAGCATCCCTAAAGAGGATGAGGGATACCTGTTGTACCAAGGCATCTACTGCAACCCTACTATTCCATGCTGAGCTACTCTATATTTAATTTAATTACAGCACACTCAGTCCACCTAACCCTATGGCAATGTCATCACATGTCTAGCAGCTTAAAAGGGATGCAGTCACAGAATTTTTGCATGTACCGCATGAGCTGGGGTTCATCTTTTGCTGCTGTGAATTTAATAATGCTTTGGGGGGGGGGGTTATCAGAGTACTGTAGTCATCAAATGCCCAAGTGTTCAAGAACACACACACACAAAAGACAACAACTCAACAATGAGTGCATACTTAACATGAGCCCCACGGTGCACCTGTTGAGCAAGGCTGAACCCACATATAGTATTGACGGTTACAAAAAGCACTCTAGTACTGCAAATATATTAGCAACTGCACTGTCAGAAAATCAGCTTCATTTTGTAACAGAGCACCAACAGCCATGACTTCAGACTGCATTGCATTTCCAGGACATGGATCACATTAACTGCTGAAAGAATTACACTGAAAATACACATCTAGGAAGGACCGCTCTAACTGGGTGGGAGTTGTGACCGCCTCTTTTTAAATGCAAGCATTTGCAAATGCTGACCCTTTTCTAACTGCATCCTGATAAACCTGTCTTACTGCTGCCTTTACTAACATAACTTTGTATCAGGAAATCAAATAAAACTAACACAAATGGAAAGTGTCACAAAAACAACTCAGTTTGACAGACAGAATGACCAGCAACAATGCATCACCCTGACAGACTTTTCTGAGAAAGCTCTTCACAAGTATTCGTTTTTAAATAACTCAGCCTGCACCCTTGATCCAGCCAAATTTAAAGCTCGCTCACTTTCCTGCCACTAAAACTGATCCATGATGACAGAAATCTTTTATAGCCCGTGTCAACACCTTACTGATGACCCTGAAATAGGTGATTAACAGCTGTGAAGCAGAGATAAAAGAAGTGTTTCTAAATTGGCATATTTCTATTAATAACAACTACAGTATCAGGTAAATCAGGGCAGGATACAGACCCCTCATGTTGTTTCCTGCAGGTTGACATTCTATGTTCATCCTCAAATGGTGCCAAGAAAAGATTAAACTCAGCCTGACTCAAGAGTCTACATCTATCCTGCAAGTACTCAGGAGAATAAAAAGAAGAAAAAAACTTAATATCCACATAAAATCCAGGTGCTGCCTGCAGGTCTTGCGCAGTTTTTTTTTTTTTTTTGCACTCCCCAGTTTAGTGGTGTAAAATAAATCGGACCAACACTGCTTTCCCTTAAGACGACATAGATCTAAATATCCAAATCGCCCTGCACTGATGCCAAGGCTTGCCAACATGTACAGATTATTCTACACCCTGAAGGCATCACAGCCAAAGCTGCATTTAATTCATACATTTACAACCTTTTCTCCCAAATCCTAAGAAAACAACAAATTACTTCATTCTCCACACTACAATGACAGACATTCCCCACCCAAGTATCTGGTGTGCGCCAGCATCATAGCTGTGCAAACATTCTTAAGCAGTGTGCACTGAACACCCTTCCCCACCTTGCTAAATCACAGCTGTGTTACCGTCCATCTTTACTCAAGTGCCAGACGTCAGCCATACTTTATAAGGAATAATGAATAATCATCTGGTGATAGACTAGCTTTTGTGGGATGTCATCATGCTCACTTGCTCTCCCCTGCCATCCCCACTTTACAATTTTTGTTCTGCAGTTCATCTTCGAATGAATCACTAACCGTGGCAGACACCAAAAGAAGTGTGGGCACTCTCAGAGCAGATGGTAAAGCCTAACCAAACTAGTCTTTTGTACTGACCAAATTCAATGATAACATGTAATACAGCAGGTTAAAAAAGTACAGTTTTGTACCTACCATAAATGTAGATGTTCGAGGATCCACATTGCTGCAGTCCTAACCAGTGGGTAGTCCGCTGTCCCAGTCGGCCTGAATACCAAAGTATATGGCTGACGTCGGTCAAGGCGCACTAGACTGACGTCAGGACGTCAGGGTACTAATGCGCATGACCGACGTCATACCCTCAGTGTTTTCTTGCCCCAGATGTCAGAAGACCCTAAAAAGACAAGGCCAAAACCAAACACACCAAACACTCCTGCACCAAAAATATGTACAATATATACAAAATTACAAGAGTATAACTACACCCACACAACCACCCCTAAACACAGAGGGGAAGGAGGGAGGGTAAATTGGACTGCAGCAATGTGGATCCTCGAACATCTACATTTATGGTAGGTACAAAACTGTACTATGTTCTTCATTCCACATTGCTGCAGTCCTAACCATTGGGTAGAATCCCAAAGCAGAGGTAAGGGAGGCTGGCAAATCATAAGGAAGCAGGAGCTGTCAACATGCCTTGCAAAATAGCTGTGGCAAAACCAGCCCTAGATTTAGAGTAGAGAGGAAGGTGGTAATGCTTAGAGAAAGTATGCACTGAACTCCAAGTAGCTGCCTCCAAAATATCCTTAGTTGCCACCCCTTAGAAATGCTGTTGAAGTGGCAGTAGCCCTAGTGGAATGAGGCCTAATCCCAGCTGGAATCTCCTTGCCATGATGGGAATAACAAAATGCAATGCAAAACCCAATCCACTTAGAAATAGTTTGTTTTGACACAGGCTTGCCCTGAGAACTCAAAGCAAAAGAAACAAACAACTGCTGAGACTGCCTAAAATCCTTAGTCCTGCTTAAATAATAACGCAACTGCCTGTGTACATCTAAAGTGTGCAAAATCTTTTCCCCCTTATTTTGGGGATCTGCATAGAAAGTAGGCAAATGAATAGTTTGGTTTAAAGCCATACTAGAAACCACCTTAAGCATAAAAGAAGGATTAGTACGTAATGATACCCTATCCTTATGGAAAATCAAAAAAGGCTCTACCGCCATAAGGGCCTGCAATTCAGAAACCCTTCTTGCAGAAGTAATGGCCAACAAAAAAGCAGTCTTCCATGACAAGTATTTCAATTCAGCAGTAGCCGCAGGCTCAAAAGGTTGTAGAGTAAGTTTCTCCAACACAAAATTGAGATCCCAAGCAGGAGTAGGAGCTCTCGTGGGGTCTTATATTCTTTGCCCCTCTAAGAAATTGCTTGAACAAAGGATCACGAAAACAATGGTGGGTCACAATCATAGTGAGCTGAAATTGCTGCAGCATGAATCTTAATGGAAGAGAAAGACAAACCTTTGTCCAATAACTCAGTAAGATATTGAAGAGCCACACTCAAATTAGGCTCAGAAATCTCCAAATTCTTTGCTGCACTCCAAAATAAAAATCTCTTCCATTTTTCTGCGTACACTTTCCTTGTACTAAGTCTTCTGGCTTCCATAATCACATTTAAAACTTGTTGAGGAAGTTGAGACCTGCTGTGTTTCAAAACAGAATATGCCAGGCTGTTAGATGAAGAGAGTGAAGCTTGACATTGAGCAGGTGACCGTCCCTCTGAGACAACAGGTGTGGAATCAAAGGTAAAGGCCATGGAGGCTTCCTTACCAGACTCCTCAGTAATGGGTACCAGTGTTGCGAGGCCAATCTGGAGCTATTAAAATCATCCTTGGCTTGTCTTGTCTGACCTTTAGGAGCACCTTTGGGAGAAGAGGCAGAGGTGAAAAGGCATACACATGAAGATTTTTCCAACTGAAAGAAAGAGCATCCACTTTCCAAGCTGTGTGATGAAACCTCTTTGTGCAAAACTTTGGCAGCTGGTGGTTTAGTGGAGAAGCGAACAGATCTATGTCTGGAGTTCCCCATGACACTGTCAATTTCGAAATACATGAAGATCCAGTTTCCACTCGAGGGATCCATGATTTGTCTGCTTAACACATCTGCTAAGGAGTTCTGTGCTCCCGGCAGAAACCTTGCCTGAAGAGTTAGGTGCAAGCTGAGCGCAGTCTCCCATAAAATCATTGCTTGCCTGCACAACGGGTAAGAATGTGTTCCCCCTTGTTTGTTGATGTACCACATGACAGTTGTGTTGTCTGTTAGAATCAACACCTGCCCTGGAAGAAGTAACTCCTTGAAAGCCATTATTGCAAACTGGACTGCTAACATCTCCTTCATGTTGATATGTAGATGCTGTAGTCTGGCAGGCCACTTGTCTTGTATCCACTTTCCATTTAGATGAGCTCCCCAAGCAATGTCTGAGGCATCTGTCGTTAGAATCTGACTCGCCTCTGGCCGGGTCACAGAGAGTCCCTTGTTTAGGTGACATTCCTGAGCCCACCACAAAAATTCCTGTTGAATGCAAGGTATTATTTGAATGACAGTGTCCAAATCCTGGCAGTGCTGTGTCCATACATTTTGAGATACCATTGCAGCTTCCTCATATGCAGTTTGGCATTGGGAAGCACCAGAATACAAGATGCCATGAACCCTAAGGCTTGAAGGACTGTCCTTGCAGTCAGCCCGGACTGAAGAGATAGTTGATGGAAGTAAATGGAAAGATTCTTTTGTTTGTCCGGGGTTAAAAAGGCCATCTGGGCTGCTGTATTCAGTCTCACACCCAGAAAGCACATGTCTTGAGAGGGTACTAGACTGGACTTTATTTCGTTCACAGAATACCCTAGGCATCTTAGCACTGCTATCACATATTCCAAATGCTGTAAAGGTCTTCCTTTTCTTGAGCCAGAATCAGGCAGTCGTCCAAGTAAGGATAGATTTGAATTCCTTTTAGCCTGAAGTAAGCTATCACTGGAGCCAGAACCTTTGTGAATACTCTGGGCGCAGTAGATAAGCCAAAGGGCAATGCAGAGAACTGATAATGGGAATTTCCAGCTCGGCGCAGATACTTCCTGCAACTTAGTCTGATAGGCACATGAAGGTAAGCCTCCTTGAGATCTAAAGTTACCATCCAGTGATCTTTGCCCAGCATAGGTAAAAGCTGTTGTAACGTCAACATTTTGAACTTGGGAATGTCCAGATAAGTGTTGAGGATAGATAAATCCAAAATTGGTCTCCACGTGTCCCCCTTCTTTGGTACTAGGAACAGGCGAGAATAAAATCCTAGGCCCCTTTCTGGCACAGGGACTGGCTGAATGGCCCCTATTTGTAGTAACAGAGAAATTTGCTTGTGAGCCTCTTTTCATTGTAGAGGAGGAATGTCTGGCATGCCTTTGAAAGGAGGCAAGGTATGGAAATAAAACCTGTAACCGTGGTGAATGATATCCAAAACCCATCTGTCTTGGGTAATTAAGTCCCAATTTTCTTTGAAAAGAGCCAGCCTTCCTCCCAAAGGTGCTGCCAGACAAGAATGCACTGGCAGCTGAAAAGGCAGGTCATTGGGTCTGTTCTGAAAGGACTGACCCCTGCCCTCACCAGAAGTCTGAGCAGGTGAACTCCCTGTTCTAGGCCTAAAAGAACCTTGAGCTCTGCCCCTACCACGTCTAGACCTACCCCTAGACTGGGAATCATAAGCAGGATATGTCCATCCCTTAGTAGGCCAATTTCTACTAAACTTGGAGCTGCACCTGCAAAAAATCTTTAACAGTTTGCATAGACTTAGCCTTGTCCTCCATTTTCTTCAAAACTGCTTCCACAGGCGAACCAAACAACACGTCAGACTGTAAAGGAGCATCCAAAATCCTTGTCTTAACATGCTCAGCTAAATTCTGATCCCTCAACCAGGCGTGCCTACGAAGAACAGAACCAGTGGCAGCCACCCTCGAGGAGGCCTGCACAGCATCAAAACCACATTGCAACGAATGCTTACCCACCTGTTCAGACACATGAACTAAATCCTGCAACTCTTTACACTCAATACCTTCCGCCAGAGCATCCACCTTAGACTTCAATTGTGAAAGGAGATAATTTTGATATTTTAACATGTGAAACTGGCAATTCAACGCCCTCATGGCTAAAGTGGAAGAAGTATACACTTTCTTTCCCCATCTATCCAAAGCCCTTGCCTCTTTATCAGGAGGAACAGGATTTTTAACAACAGAAGCCTTAACACCTTTAGGCCCCTGAGAGACAGTTTCCGGGTCTGCCCTAGGACTCTTAAAAAGATACTTATGAGCTTCAGGCACCCTATAGTACCTATCCGGTTTAACTGGGGCAGGAGGCAAAGAATCAGGGTTCAAAGAAGCCTCTGCAAAAACATCTTCCACCACATTCAGAACAGGAGGTATAGCTAAAGGCCTATGCTGGGGTAAAAACAAGAATTCCCTAAGCCTCTTCCTGGAATCAGAGAAATCTTGACCTTCCCATTTAAAATGCTCCCTCATGGAATGCAGAGTCTCTGAGAATGAAAAATCCTCAGGAGGAGAAGCTGAAGGAGTAGAATCATCCACATCAGAATCAGAATAAGGAGGATACTCCTGCAAGTCTTCAGCCGAAGACTCAAGCCTCGAACACTGCTCAAAACTCTCAAACTCAGGCTCCACCCTAGGCCTCTTATCAGGAGGGGGCATAGAACCTCTAATCATAGTAATCAAATCCTCTGCCATTTTAAGCATATGTTTCTTAGGCAAAGATCCTGAAGAGCTAGGAGAAACCCCCACTGAAGTTAAACCTGGCCTGCCTCTCAAAGAAGCCTTGGAAACAGAAGGGAGGCTCTAACCACCTTAGGAAGAGAGGGAAGAACAGCCACCTGAGAAGCCCCTTCAGCCTGGCCTACCTCCTGAGAGGACACATCCTGTAACAGTAAAGTCTCTCCTGAGACTCCAAAGAAACTCCTGGCAAAACCTCCGGCTCCACTGAGTCCTCTATAGAACCCTCGCCCGGGTCTGTCGGTTCTTCCACTCTAGGCTTTGCTGCTTTGTCCTTGCGCTTTTTGGGCCAAGCGGCGTCGGAGCATCCGACGGCATTTTATAATTACAACGCTTCCCAAACACTAACCTGGCACAGTCTAACCTTCTCTTAATAGTGCGTTTGTTAAATCTAGCACAAGAGCGGCATCCAACAACGTCGTGCACAGGCCCTAAACAAGGTATACACAAGGTATGGTAATCCCTATGAGGTATCTGTTTCCCACAAGAAATACAGTTATTCACTTTTTCTGACATCGGTTAAATACTGAGGCAAGAAAAACCAAAATATTCCCCAGCGAGTACTTAGCCAACTTTGATTTGGTCTGAAACTCCGACTTCAGAAAATTTCAGAACGCCAACCTGCACTCGCAAAACTGCTTCTGCATCGGACCATGCGGCAAAAAAGACTGAGGATATGACGTCGGTCATGCGCATTAGTACCCTGACGTCCTGACGTCAGTCTAGTGCGCCTTGACCGACGTCAGCCATATACTTTGGTATTCGGGCCGACTGGGACAGCGGACTACCCACTGGTTAGGACTGCAGCAATGTGGAATGAAGAACATCTGTAACCATTTAAAATGCTGGTTCCCACTTCATAGAGTCCTGAAATGCAGAGACGGAATAGCCAAAATAAAAGTCTTGCATATACCAAGCCCAAGAAGGCCATTTCTCTAAACTTTCCTTTTTTTCCAAGGTATGACTATCACGGAGTTGCTATACTTAAGTTCAGGCATGTAGGGGCTTGCCCCCAGCAATGGCACGTGCGGAGAGGGGGGCCTGTCCTCCTCAAAACACAAGTTTTAAAGACAAAGCGCAATGTTCGATATTCACTCTTCTGCATTTTCAGTCTTTTGTTGGTCTATCAGCACTCTGCATTTCGAGTGCCAACGTTTCAATAGGGAACTGTTAAATACGGTTTAATATCAAATGCCTGACACTTGGAAGGTCAAGTCACGCAATTATCACAGCCTTACCATGAAAGTCAACATGCCTGAAATACGCATTGAATGCCAAAACATCTTATTGCTCTGGACTCAGGATCAAGGGCTAGCATGGGTCTGGAAGTGGGACAAGTTTGAACAGTTGGTACTATTGGTATTCAGCATTCCAACTCTCAACAGGCGGGGTTCACTTAGCTCAACTCATTGGCAGGGGCAACAGGTGCTGAATGAGGTTTCTTTTTAGGGATAAACTCTTGGCTAGGCTTGTAAGGGCCCCAGGGCCATTAGCCTAGTAACCTCCTATGAACAGAAACGTGAACATATGAGAGACCTATGTTATTGACAACTAATCAAGACAACAGCTGCCTGCAGAAAAAGATGCAATGTCCTGTAAGAAACACAACCAAATAGCTAATTGTGTTAAAAGAAAAACAAAGTGCAACATAAATATGCTGGGTGCATAACCCACAGGCTAACGGAGGGATAATATTCTCTGCTACCAAATACACATTCACTACGCATGTAACAAATATACAGTGTAAAAAAAAACACTTCCGATAGGAGATAGTTTTCTGTAAAATTAGACTGATTCAGACTGTTAAACTGCTTTCCTCCAACTCCTTCTCCAGTCATTCTCCACCCCTAAAAGTCAAAACACTCACCAACTCTGAAAGATTTAAAAGCACATTAAAAAGGCTAGATGCACAAAAACTACACACCTAAACCCAATGTCACAAAAGTAATGCTTTAAAAATAAAAGCTGCACTTAACCAAAGAAGGATTTTACATTTAGCAGTGTATTACATTTGAAGACACTTCAGGAATTATAGCTTTTAGCATCAGGGAAGCTAACTCAGCAGACACCTTTACAAGACACGATGGTAACTTCTATTAACACTAATGCTGATTTCTTAATATGTACATTTGCTGCAATCCACGTATATGCTAAAAGTATAAATTTTCAAAAAAGATGATGAACTCACATGGCCCTGAAGTCAAGGCAGTGGTCTTCCCTAAGCACTTCTTAGTTGCCTGTCTGGTGGCATAAATGGATAAAGCCCAGAATATCCGCCAGGTGACCGGAGTTCAATTAGCAGCTAATTCAGACAGTTCTGATAGGTAAGTTGAACTGCCTATCAATGAGAATTGTCGAAAGTGGGAGAAATGCACCCGCCTTCATAGCTCCAAGCAATCAGTGCTATGTGCGAAGGCCGAAACAGAACCAGTTGGCAGGCTTGGAGGAATCAATGCCCTTAGCCCTGATGTGGAGTCATCCCCATAGTTACGTCTCATGGCAAGTTAAGCCTCAATGACACCACCACTTTAGGCTGGGTCAGGGCTATTAAAACTGCATAAATAAATGAATTACCCTCAAGAAACAGCTATGGCAAC